>NC_059289.1:15218425-15223425 GCF_017591435.1 Portunus trituberculatus
GAAATAAATTTGTATATACATTAGCTAAGACACCAGAATTATGGCTGATAAATTTAAGACTAACAAGAGAATGCTATGGAGAGGAACTATGATCTCTCTCTCTCTCTCTCTCTCTCTCTCTCTCTCTCTCTCTCTCTCTCTCTCTCTCTCTCTCTCTCTCTCTCTCTCTCTCTCTCTCTCTCTCTCTCTCTCTCTCTCTCTCTCTCTCTCTCTCTCTCTCTCTCGACACGGATTATCCATTATGGCTCAAGGTCAGGCATGGATGGAGGAACGACGAAGGACGATGATACTGAAGAAATCTGGAATAAAAAATAAAGGACTGAAAGAAAGAAAGAAATACGTGAAGAAATTAATATATGAAAATAGAAATGCATAGTTATGGGAATGTGGATTAATGTTTTAATTTATTTACGGCGCATGAAATTTTGTGTAATTAGACGTTAGTTAGTGAGAGACAGAAAGAGAGGGAGAGGGAGAGGGTGAGAGGATATGAATTATGGAGGAAAAGTGATATCATGCCTGGCTACATATGCTCATTTCCCTGCAATATAAAGGATTAAGATTAAAAGTGTACGATTCCATCCCTGCCGTGCCGTGCTCACCTGGACTCACCTTTAATGACCTACAACGTACGGGCTAAACTCACCTGCATTTACCTGGCGTGTCGCGAGTCCCTGCCCCGCCTCGTGTGTCACTGTCCATACGTTAATTATCCCTTCACGGGGCCACCAATCATGATGCAGTAATGGTGAACAAACCGAATTGATTGGTTCTGTCTCTTAGGCGGTGACCTGGCTGTCTCCCCCGTGATTGGTGCAAATGATTCTCAAGACGCGATGCTATTGGTGGAGAAATTTACCTGTGTTGTATATCTAGGCTGGCATGACTCTTTCCTGCCATCCCCTCCCTCTACCCTCCTCCCAGGTCCAGGTGAGGTGGGTAATTAGGAGGACCATCCCACCTGTAAATACATGATTTATACACGTCCCAACGAGGCGTGGACAATCGATCTCTAGGGTTCTGAATCTTCCTCCAGCATCTTTTTTTTTTCTTCAGCCATTCCTGTGTCCTACCTCCTTCCCCTTCCTCCCCTCTCTCTCCTCCTTCCCCTCCTTCCCCTCATTCCTCTCTCCTCCCATTCCATCTCCTCCTCCTCCGTCTTTGGTTTCTTCTTGTTTTCATTCATGTCTTGCTTTCTCAATTATCTTCTCGTTCTTTAGTCATGTCCTTTTTGTTTTTCATGTTTTTCTTGTTTCTTTCTTTTTGTTCCCAGTAGGATATTATTTATTTATTTATCTTCATTGTATTTTTCATTTCTCTCTCTTTTCATTTCTCTCTCTCTCTCTCTCTCTCTCTCTCTCTCTCTCTCTCTCTCTCTCTCTCTCTCTCTCTCTCTCTCTCTCTCTCTCTCTCTCTCTCTCTCTCTCTCTCTCTCTCTCTCTCTCTCTCTCTCTTTTTCTTTTTTCTATCTTGTGTTTTCTTTCTAATTTTTCCTTTCTTGGTTGTCCTCTTTTTCCTTCTCATTTATCATGTTTTCTTCTCCCTTGTTTTTGTTTTCTTTATTATCGTCCTTCTGTGCCTTTTTCGTCACCTCTTTTTCTTCTTTTCATCTATGTCATTTTATTACCTTATTTTATTTTTTATATATTCATTTATACTTTCTTGATCTTTATATTTTTTTTCGTTCTGATTTTCCATGTATTTTTTTTACCTATTTTTTTTTCTTATACTTTCATTTTTCCTTAATAAATCTACTTTTTCCTGACGGTCTGTGTTCTTCAATGTTATTTATCTATATATTTTTTCCAGTTCATTTCTTTTTTTTTTCTTTCTTCTTACTTTATTTTCGTTGTTTCGTGTTTAGTCGCCTCATCTTTCTCTTCCTCTTCCTCTTGATTTTTTTCAACCTCTTTGTTCTTCCTATTCTTTTCTTCACCTTTCATCGTGTTTCTAGCTTTATTCTCATTCTTTCTTGCTTAGTCTTTTCCTATGTTTAGTCTCCTCGTCCTCCTCTTAGTCCTCCTCCAGTCCGTCTGTCTACCTGGACGCCCCACCTGTACCCTTCCAGATGAGCCGTGTACCTTGGCTGTATCCCTCTCCACCTCCTCGCTGCCTCACCTGTTTACCTGGTCCAGATTGTCACCGTGTTGTAGCGCACGTGGAACCCCTCACCTGTTTTGTATCTCTTCATCTCGTGGCTTGGCAAAACTGCTTTTCATTATCACTTTTATAACCCAGCATCATTATTTATTTTCTCTCGTTTCTCTCCTTTATCACCTCATGTCGCCTGTGCCCTTAATTGTGTGTGCGTCTCACGTCTCTTCTTCTTGATTATCTCAGTCTTACCTGGATGTTGTCTTAATTATGTATGCACGCCACCTTTGCAGGATTTTTTTTTTCTTTCACCCTTTCCTCCACCTGCCTCCTCCTTCCTCTCCCTCTTCTCTCCGTCTCTGTGTCTCTCCCTTACATTCCTGTCTTCCTATGGTTCTGCTTCACCTGTCCTTTTTTTTTTCCATCTTTGTTTATTCCTTTGTTTTTTTTTTTTTTTTTCGTGTTTTTTTTTTTTGAGGTTCGTTTTGTGTGTTCTTATTCCCTTAGTTGTGTTTTCATTTGTTGTTTTGTTGATTTTTTTTTTTTTTTTTTTTACGTTTGTGTTGTTTCTCGAAGGTTTGTCTGTCCTTGTGTAGCTTTGGTGAGTTGTTGGACTTGTGGTTTTTGTTGTTGTTGTTGTTTTGTTGTTGTTGTTGTTGTTGTTGTTGTTGTTATAGTTATATTATCATTATATATTTCTATTTTCCATACTTTTCTTTATTTTGTTATTATTATCATTAATAGTATTGCTATTTTTATTATTATTATTATTATTATTATTATTATTATTATTATTATCATCATCATAATCATCATCATTATCATCATCATCCACTACTTAGTGCTCATAATCCCCAATACTTAACTAGGAGACGACTAACAACAGAGAGAGAGAGAGAGAGAGAGAGAGAGAGAGAGAGAGAGAGAGAGAGAGAGAGACGTGCTCTGACCTAAGACGCCGTCGGAGATAAATGGCTCAAGTGTTCCGCCGCCGCCTCCTTTGACTGATGAACTGGCCACGTCGACTCGCCGCGAGAGGCCGTGGCGCCGCGGGGTTCTCCAAAGGCGCTCTAATGGTGACGAATTAGTGGGCCGCGTGTCACCTAGTTAGTGGGTCACCCGCTGACCTGGGTGGGCCGGACCATGGGGCGCGCTGGGTGGGGTGGGTGGTGGGTGGTGGGTTGGGTAGGGTGAGGAAAGAAGGGAGGTGGATAGAAGGGAATACTTTTTTTTTCTCTCCTTTTTTTTTCTTGTTGGGTGAGTAAGCAAAGTCAGGATGAGGTTGCTATTCACTGCTATTATCATTATTATCATTATTTCCTGTCATTATCGTCAGTATCGCTCTTAGTCATGTTCCTCGGTGTTATTATTATCATTATCAGCATCATGATCATCCTTCTCCTCCTCGTCCTCGTGCTCGTTGTGGTCGTTAGCATTATCATCATCATCATCATTATCGTCATCATCGCTTCTGTAACTTTGAGCGGAGCCACTTAACGCGACCATTAAGGTTTTGATTAATGAACGCGAGGTCTTGTTGTGTTGCAGGGACTCGTAAATTTGATATATTTCCAACTTGGAATGATTATGATATGATAGCGTTTTTATAAAGGGCAAGAAAAAAAAATCTATAATATTTCAGCGTACAAAGTGAAACTAAACTTGAGTAATGCTGAACTATTTATCCTAACATTTTATTTTCTTGATAGACGAATGAAAAAAAGAAAAATTTATGTTTAAGATACCTTGATTTATGTCTCCACTTATATACATGAATTGAAGGAAAGTGTAAAGTTTATTAAGACAAGGGTAAGCATTTCAACATATACAATCTATATTTCACATGAATTTAGAAAGATATGTCTTGGCTCAGTAGAAGAAAACTATTATCATCTGTAATAGTTTAAGATACACCAAATTAAATCCATACTAATGTGAAACTATTAATGGTAACTTTTCTTTTCTTCTTCCCACAGGTGAGTGTCACAAAAATATGACCTTGTCCATCACTTAAGATCACCGCGTCAAGTTGTAGCAGCGCCCTGACCTTGGTGCACACGAGGTCACGGTACTGGGAAGGTCATGTGTTAAAGTGCGTTGCATAATTTTCCCGCATATTTTATTACACCATTACTTCACCACTTTACTATGACACGGGGAGAACGTAGCTTTTCGTAACTTTTCGTCGTAATTATTAAGTGGGAATTGTCTAAGGCGAACATGTATTACTACTTGAAGAGGTGAAGGAGGAGAAGGAAGAAGATGAATAATGAAGGAGACAAATAGAGACTACGGAACGAACGGTGAATGAGCAAGAAAAGAATACCCAGCATTGGAAGAGTTAAGAGGGGAATAAATAGGAGGAGAAAGAGGGAGTGAACACGGGAGTTAAGATAAATGAAATGAGGTAGGTGGTGGAGTGGCTGGGTGGCCTGTGGATGGGAAAGAATACAGAGGAGAAAGAGGAAGAGTGACTGGGTGGAGGAAGGTGGAAAGGAACTGAAAACAGGGATGGAAGTGAAGATGGAATAGAACATCAGGGAAAGAAGGAGTGGGTGGCAAAGTGGGTTAAAATACAGAGCTGAAAGATTTTATTTAGGGCGTTTTGGGTTGAGGAACAGAAATGGGTGGGTGGAGGGGGTAAAAAGGGGTCCTGATGGGCGGGCGGGCGGGCGGGAGGGCGGTGGGCTGGTTGCTCGTTAGTCTGGACGGGCGGTAAATGCGCGTGTCCACTGTATTTGTGTTGCACATTCTGTATGCAAATGAGGGGAGGAGCGGCGCTGCACTCTAACGCGATTCCACGTTCTGGCCATAGTGAGGCTGTGAGGGAAGGGGGGAGGAGGAGGGGAAGAGAGTGAGGTGAAGAGTGCGGGATGGAGGGAAGTGGAGGAGGTGAAGTGGGGAGG
>NC_059289.1:15225925-15233425 GCF_017591435.1 Portunus trituberculatus
AGGACACACTTCTGCTACTTGCCACGCCAGAACTGACGATTTACGTCAGGAGCGTCTCATACAGCGGCTCCTTACGGTGGAAAGACACACAGCCACACCCTTCCCACCTGCAGCGCCTCAGCCCGCCCACCACCTCACTTCATTTCAGTCCTTACCACAACCTCGCCCACTCCTTCCTCAGCCTGGTATCTGGAATCAGAGCCAGGGGCGGCAGTGGACCACTCCTCTTCACCAGTACCAGCAGTCGGCCGCGGACCCTAACCACCACCTCGGACTAGCAGGCCTCGCTCACTACCATCCCTCACCATGGTACAGCCAGCTTGCCCCGCCGCCAACTAAAGGTCGTCTCTAGCAACGTCCGTGGTCTCCGGACTAACCTTGCAGACTTATACCACAACTGTGTGCAACGACACAATGCAGACGTTGTTGTGGTGACAGAGACATGGCTGAACAGTGAGGTGGAGCCCACGTATGGCAGGATGCAGGGCTTCACCCACTGGGTGAGGAGGGACCGACAGGAGCGAACAGGAGGTGGAGTGGCTGTCTGCTTCAAGGAAGGAATGCAGGCCCAGCTACTCGACATAGACACGCCTCCACTGATGGAGATGATGTACTTCCGAGTAACGCTGGCAGACCGCTCAGCCCTCTTACTGTGTGCCCTGTATCGCCCCCCCGCGACAAGGGCCTGACTCACTCCTGTACCTGACTGAGACTTTAGACAACCTGATGATGGCACACAGCTGCAGCCACGTGCTGATTGTGGGGGATCTCAATCACCACCTGGAAAGAGACGCCTACGAGAATCTCCTGGAGGTGCAGGGTCTGACAGATCATGTCACCTTCCCCACACATGAACGAGGAGGGACATTAGACCCTGTCATCTCAGACTACCAGGAGGACAAGCTTCAGTGTCATCAGCTGGGGCTCGTGGGCAGCTCTGATCATCACGCTGTACTGACACAGCTGGAAGTGGGCGTGGCTCGGGACGAGGCCACCACCCGCACCATCTGGCTGTGGAACAAAGCAGACTGGGCTTCCCTGCGCCGCGACCTGACCCACACCCCATGGGCCACTCTGCTACAGGGAGGAGCAGAGAGTGAAGCACTTGCACTCACCTCTCACCTTCTCGCCCTCCAGAGACGCCACGTCCCACACAGGGAATACACCACCAGACCGACGGATCAGCCATGGTTTGGCTACCGTTGCCGTGTTGCTGCTGAGGCAAAGTATGCTGCCTGGCTCCGCTACAAGAGGAACCCGACTCGGCGCAACAAGGACTTGCATAGGGCTGCATGCAGGAGGATGGTGGTAACCAGCAAGTGGGCCTTAAAAAAAGTGGGAGGAAAGCCTGCGCCGGAAACTGTGTGGCACTGGCGTAGGAAACAAAACTTGGTGGTCCCTTGTTAAGGACAAACAGGAACTGGCCACCAAGAATCCATCCCTCCCTCAGCAAGCAGGACGGTACTGTCGCCACCAGCAGTAAGGAGAGGGCACAGTTGCTGGCTTCCTTGTTTGCTGGAAAAATGAAGGTGGGGAATCCACAGCAGCCACCGCCTCAGCTGGTCCAGCAATGTGAGAAGACTGTCACCATGGTGGAGGTGACGCATCAGCAGGTGAAGCGATTATTGCGGGGCTGGACACACAGAAAGCTACCGGCCCTGATGACATCAGCCCGCACCTGCTGAAGCGATGCTCCCAGGAACTGGCTGCCCCTCTCACCCAAGTTCACAACTTGTGTACGGGAAAACGTCTGGCCTTCAGTGTGGAAGGAGGCTCGAGTAGTTCCTGCACACAAAAAGCTCCAGGACGGACCCAAAAAACTACAGACCCATATCCCTGTTGTCAGTGGTGGGTAAAGTGTTTGAGAGGGTCGTGGCAGAGGTGGTGTGTAGCCATCTCAAGGACAATGCCCTCCTCTCAGACCAACAGTTTGGGTTCAGACCTGGAAGGTCAACCTCCGACCTAATGATGCTTCTCACCAGGCAGTGGCAGGACGCCCTCGACGACGGCAAGGACACTATAGTGGTTGCTTTGGACATAGCTGGAGCTTTTGATAAAGTATGGCACAACGGATTACTGGAAAAGCTTCGTGCTAAAGGCATCCAGGGTGGCTTGCTACGACTCCTGGGAAATTACCTGCAGGACAGAAGCCTCAAGGTGGTTGTCAACGGGCAAACATCTGAGTCCCTGCCTGTGGAGGCATCAGTGCCACAGGGTTCAATTCTTGGCCCACTCCTGTGGAATATCTACGTGGATGATCTTCTCCAGCTACTGCCAGGAGTCAAGGCCTATGCTGATGACTGCACCCTCTCCTATACCTATCCACGCCAGGACAGTGGGCGGGCTGCTGAGGCCATCAATCAGCAGCTACGAGTGATAGAGGAGTGGGGTGCTCGCTGGCAAGTGACATTCGCGCCGGAGAAGACACAGGCAATGGTTGTCTCTCGGTCCCCAGCCGCCATGGCAGCAATGGCAGGAAAGTTGTCTTTGGCGCTGCTGCTCTCCCACTCCAAGATGACGTCAAGATACTTGGAGTGGAGGTGGATCGAGGGCTGAGGTTTGACAGCCATGTCAAATCCATTGCCAAGAAAGCCTCTCACAGGATCTCCGCTCTCAGAAGGATCGCCAGTTTCCTCGACAGGAAGGGAGACTGCTGCTGTACAAGGCACAGGTGCGGCCCCACCTTGAGTACGCAGCTCTCTCCTGGATGTCCTGTGCCGCCACACACAGAAGGAGACTGGACAGCATCCAACGCCGCGCCATACGGCTAGTAGATGCTGCAATACCACCTCACCCAGAGCCTGAGCGTCCCCTTGATTCACTGGAACACCGCAGAGATGTGGCGGCAATCGTAGTGTTCCATAAGGCACAGGTGCAAAGAGTGCCACATCTGGCAGGGCTGCGTCATCCTCTGAGAGTCACCGCACGGAGCACGAGAACGGTGCTCAATGGTGGTGACGCCGTAGAGGTGCCGCGATCCCACGGGTGTCAGCATCAACGCACCTTCGCAGGACGCGTCTCCAGGATGTGGAACTTGTTCACGGCCGCGGTGCCTCACGTCCAGGAGATGAACACACACAGTGTCAAACTGATGGCACATAAGTGGAGACAGACACTGCCAACTCCTCTGACACTCTTTGTGACGTGACACTCAGTGTAGTGCAGTGCGTGAATAGTGCTAGTGAAGTGAAAAGAACAGTGCTCCATTTACATGCTGACCATCTTGTATATTTTCTATTTTAAGTCTTGTAAATATTGTAGAGAAATAGATTGTAGTACCCTTAGAATAGGTAGCACACGACAGTGCGCCTTTGGGTACATGTTCTTCTGTATAAATTATGTTTAAATAAAAAAAAAAAAAAAAAGAGAGAGAGAGAGAGAGAGAGAGAGAGAGAGAGAGAGAGAGAGAGAGAGAGAGAGAGAGAGAGAGAGAGAGAGAGACAGAGAGAGAGAGAGACAGAGAAGAAAGGAGAATGAGAAAGAGAGAGAGAGAGAGAGAGAGAGAGAGAGAGAGAGAGAGAGAGAGAGAGAGAGAGAGAGAGAGAGAGAGAGAGAGAGAGAGAGAGAGAGAGAGAGAGAGAGAGAGAGAGAGAGAGAGAGAGAGAGAGAGAGAGAGAGAGTATAAGAATTGCAGATCGAACCTCTTATGAATGAGCTCGTTTAAAATTGCAGTGTTGAAATGCTTTAAGGTCACAATAGAGGGAGAGAATGAACGAAATGAAGGTGAGGAAATGGACGCGAATCAGATGAATACAGGATAAATAAAGAAGGAATTAAGATGCAACTCGTAAAAAAAAAAAAAAAAAAAGTATTAGAAAGCTGTACATGAAATTGAAATAGAGACGAGAGTGAAAAAAGAAGATAAATCAAATGAATAAATATAAAAAGTGATAGAAAGGAAAGAAATAATGATCGTAAGAAGGATAAAAGAGAAAAAGAACAAGGGGAATGAAGAAAAGAAGGAGAATAAAGGGAAATCGAAACGAATGGAGAAGGAAAAATGAGAAAAATTTGCAAGGGGAGAGAAAAAGGTGAAGAAAAAGAGAAGTGGGACGAATAAAAAAAAGAATAAGAAGAGGATAAACGAAGGGAACAAGAACAGAAGAAACAGGAAACAGACATTAATAAAAAAATTGAACTTGCAGAAATAGGAGAAGGAGGAAGAGGAAGAGGAAAAGGAGACGAAATAGGTATACAAAAATAAAGAGAAAGAAATGAACTTATATACGAAAGGAAATAGAGAAAAGAAGGAGGAATAGAAGAAAGAAGGAAGAAGAGGAGCAGGAGGATGAATAAAAAGATAGAAATAACAATATAATAACACACAACAAACCTTTAAACACACAAAAAAATACAAAAAACAAAAGAAAACAAAGAGAAAGGAAAAATACAATAACCACGGGAAGAAAAGGGATGAAAAAAACGAATAAGGAGGAGAAAGAAGAAAAGAAAAGGGAGAGGAAGAGTAGAAGGAGGAGGAGGAGGAGGAGGAGGAGGAGAACTGGTGGGTACTGGGTGAGTGTTTATTACCAAGTGGTGGTGGTAGCCATTACCATAACAAAGGTGCAGGAGGGAAGGAGGAGCGAGGACGGGGCAGCTCTGATAAAATACTACACCCCAAGTAACACCTTCGCCGCCCTGGGTGACCGAGCCTTGTGGGGGCGACGCCGAGGGTGAAAGGTGGGAGGGCGGAGAGGATGGGAGAGGACGGGAGGGTGTGAGAGTGTTGGAGAGTGTGAGTAAGGGTGGATGAGGAAGATGAAGGGTGTGTTTAAGGAGGAGACGTGAGAGTGTGAGTGTAGATGGGTGAGAGGGAGTGAGTGAGTGAGTTGAAAGGTGTGTTTAGAGAGGGGGAAATAGTTAGGCAGTGGGAAGAAGAGGTTGTTTTAAGAGTTTTGGGGTGAAAGTATGGTTTCGGGAAGGAAGGAAAAGGCAAGGGTGGATGTGAGGGTGTTGGCAGGAAAAGCGTGGTAAGGGAAGAGAGTAGAGGGAGGTCTGGAGTGCTTGGTGGGAAAGGAAGGAAGGTTAACCTCTTTAGTACCAGAACGAGTTTTCATATTCATTCTGGTTACTATTTGGTGAGTTTATGCAGCTTCAGATAATTATGTGGGTATCAAAATAGTGAAGACTCTGGCAATTAAACTTCTGACCTCCATACAAATTTACTAATGTAAATAAAATTGTGTCATCATACCCAAAGCTCAAGGTAAAAATGCGTCCCAGTACGGAAGGGGTTAAGAGGAAAAATCAGTTCATGAAGGGTATTTAGAAGATGAGTTTTCCGAATGAAGGAAGGAAAGAGTAGGAACTAGGAATGCCTGAAGGGCTGAAAGGATTTATATAAGCAAGAACTGGAGAAAATGCATGGAAATAAACTAAATGAAAGGATAAATATAACAATTAACACAATTACATAAGTATAAGATAAAGATAAACAAATATAGGATTAATAACACATAACCAGGGTAAAAATAAGGAATTAATATAGAGAATAACAAATACACTAACAAACTAAGTCTATAACGTACAAACTAACGAATTAAGGCTGAGAATAACAAACAAAATAAAAAAATAAGAACATAACAAATAAACTAGAAGAAAAAAATAGGACGAAAACAAAAAATAAGAATGAAAATAACAACCACACAAAGGAATCAAGACTGAGAATGGACCGAAAGAGTTGAAAGAGTAAGAAGAGAAGGACTTGAGTAGTGGAGAGGCGAGGCGGCGAGGACAAGATGGAGGAGGCAGGAGGAGAGGTAGCTTAACATTATCTAAGCTTACCTAATCCCCGTCTGATAAGGGAGAGGGAAGAGACTGAGCAAGGGGAGGGTATGGTGGCCTATGAATATTAATGGAGATAGAGGAGACGTGAGGTGGGGGGGAGGTGGGTGTTTGTCTCGGTGGCGACAGAGGCTACTGGTGGTTAGAGGAGAAGAAGAAGAAGAAGAAGAAGATGAACCATTGTTGTATATTTGATTGTATGGTGTGATAACGTTGCAAGGTTTAAACAGTGAAATTTACATCGATTGATTAATTTTATGCATGTTGAATTTGCAAGATGTATAATGAAGTGGTAAGCGTCACACTCACCATGGAGGGAGAGGAGGCGGAAATGAAAGCCGAGGCAGGGTTCGCTTAGTCATGTCGCCCAAAGTACCGGAATCAGTCCACATAACTTCATAACAACTGTGTGTGTAATCAATCAATTTTCTCCACATTTACTGTTATAAGAATTTCTGTATAGGCAGATATACAACTTTTATTTTCCCAGTCTAAATGTACTTCATATTTCATCTTCATTTAATTCTTTTTATTGAGCCATGATTTTTTTTCTGTATTTACCGTCATATATAAGAATATGTGTATAGTCAAATATACTTTTTTTTTTTTTTTTTTGTCTAATTTTACCTTATGTTTCAACTTTACTTAAATCAGCTTCTCCGACTTTTTTTTTTTTCACTGAGTCATATTCACCTTCTTTTCACACCCTTAACAAATAAATTCCCGTGAAAAGTCAATATTGTATATAAAAAATAAAACCATAAATATTTTACCTTCCTACTCATGTTTAACCCTTTCAATACTGGGGCACACTTTTACCTTGAAATTTGTGTACGATTAGATCATTTTATTGATATTAAGAAGGGTCTATGAAGGTCAGAAAATTAATAGCCACAGTCTTCACTTTTTTGATCCCCACATGAGTTTCTAAAGCTGTATAGAATCACCAAATAGCAAGCAGAATGAATAGGGGAACTAGTCATGGTATTGAAGGGGTTAACACTTTCCACAACAGGTAGATCCAAGCAATTAAACACCAGACACTTACATTTATTCATTACCTCATACATCAACATCACGCAAAGCAACACCACCCATTACCTACAATCTCCCTCACAATAAAATCCTAACTGAAATATTCTAGTCCAGTTCATCTTGCACAACAGTTCCGTCCAGACAAACACATTTATCCCACAAATTTACCTCACATTTCAACCTCACACAAACCAACGTCTCTTTCACAGTTATATGCCCTCTCATTTCCCTCCCCCTTGCATTTCCTCATCCTTTCCCTCCCTCACCCCTTCAGGAACACTCACCCCCAGCACCAGGTAGTGTCCAGTGTCCCTCCCTCGCCTCCCGGAGCTTGTACACCTTTACTCAATTGTCATGGTCATTTAATTGTTCTATTAATCGTGCATAATTTTCTCTTTTTTGACGTAAGTAGGCCGGATGTGTAATTAAGAATGCATTTACAACTGGTGGTGGCGATTTTCTCTCTCTCTCTCTCTCTCTCTCTCTCTCTCTCTCTCTCTCTCTCTCTCTCTCTCTCTCTCTCTCTCTCTCTCTCTCTCTCTCTCTCTCTCTCTCTCTCTCTCTCTCTCTCTCTCTCTCTCTCTCTCTTATAAGTGGACAAGGTGGCAGGTAGATGCTTGAAGTAGAGCAGAGCAGAGAGAGAGAGAGAGAGAGAGAGAGAGAGAGAGAGAGAGAGAGAGA
>NC_059289.1:15235925-15238425 GCF_017591435.1 Portunus trituberculatus
ATGGCTTGTGATCTGCATAATGCGACGACCGATGAGGGAAGGGTGCGGGAAGTGACGGAGGGAGGGAGGGAGGGAGAGACGGAGAGAAGGATGGGAGGGAGGGAGGGAGGGAAGTAAGGGAGAGGTGAACGGGTTGGGGTGATGCTGCAGAAAGGTGGACATGATCAGCAGATGCAGGAAACACTTGTAGGAAATTTGCTTAGTACTAATGTTAAAACCCGTATACTGAATCCCTTTGCTCTCTCACCACGTCTGTTTTCAAAGGCCACATAGATAAGTAGCCGGGTTGACGGGAATATTTGTCTTGTTAATAATGCAAAATTCTTGTTAATCTTTTACCGCAACCGTAAAAACGCCTTAAAAAAAAAAAAAAAAACTGTGTCACTCCATCTAAAGCCCTTGGAAAAATAGTTGCCGTTTGGTATAGAAGTGTTTCAAAATGTGGTTCTAAGGTGAACGCTATGGTCGTTTTATTTATTGGAGTTCAAATGGTTGAAATGAGCAGATAGCAAACAGACAATAGAAAGATGAAACTGACTAAGGATTTGATTGCCTAGGACGGGAAAATTGACTTTAATATTGAAAAATGGAGAGAATCATTTTCTTTTCCTTATTTTTACGTCAAGCTTGTGAATATACTTTTAATGAATAAGGAGTAAAGTGTAGTTTTATACATAGGCGTATGTATATTTTCAGTGTATCCATAGTCTTTTTATTCTTATTAATTCATGCTGCGCTACGTCATACATACAAAAAAGCTTAAATCTTCGCTCCGCACCTAAGTGATTATTAAGAACTGGTGCTAATCTCTCTAACCAGTAGTGGTGCTTCATGAGGAAAAGTAACCTTCAATCATTTGTATCTTACTTTTACTTTACACTCTTCACTTTCCTTTCTTGGACTCATACAATTCGCTGCTTCCGAGAATTTTTAGATATCAAGAATTTTTGAGATACGTTTTTTTTTTTTCTATTTATATATTTGTTGTCTGTTCTTAGCTACACCAAGACATTCCTCCTCCTCCTCCTCCTCCTCCTCCTCCACTACTACTGGTACCAATATCACCACCTCCATCTCCACCTCTATCTCTATATCTATCTCTACCTCCACCTCCATCTCCACCTCCACCTCCACCTCCACCTCCACCTCCCATTCTCCCTCCTCCTCCGCCTCTCCCTCCCTTTCGATCACCACCTCCACCTACACCTCTTCCTCTACCTCCACCTCTACCTCTACCTCCACCTCCACCTCCACCTCCACCTTTATCTCCGCCTCCATTTCCTCCTCCTCCTCCTCCTCCTCCTCCTCCTCCTCTCCACATCTTCCCTCCCTCATCCCTCCATCAGCCCAGTTTTGTATCTCCACCCTGATCTGACTCTTCTCCCTCCCTCCACGTCACTTGTGAGCAGAAGGGAGGGAGGGAGGGAGGGAGGGAGTGGGAGGCTCAGGTAACAAAAGCGAATCGCAGGGTAATGGACTTTTTTTTCCAGTCACTGCAGGAGTGCCTTGCTTTATTTCTTGCGTCTTTTATTTCTTTCTTTTCTTTTCATTTAATCTTTTTTGTGTTGTTAGTTCGGAGCTTCAGAAGTGAGTAAGTTTTCATTGTAGACTTTTATTTTCTTTCAATGTCCTGTCTTTTTTGTATGATCTTAAGTATTGTCACTATCATTATCACCATTAGCAGCATTAACCCCTTCAGTACTGGGACGCATTTTTACCTTCAGGTTTGGGTATGATTAGACGATTTTATTGACATTAGGAAGGATCTATGGAGGTCAGAAGATTAATGGCTACAGTTCTCACTATTTTATTTCCCCCACATAAGTTTCTGAAGCTGTATCAGATCACCAGATATTAACCAGAATGAATATGGAAACACGTCATGGTACTTGAAGGGGTAAAAGCCACGCAAAGGCTCGACTGGACCTAGTGACTTTACCACAACAATCAAGTTTTATTAGTTGACATCAGTGTTCATTTAGACATCTCATTTTTCGTGTCATATGCAAATTGAAGCTTGTGTGTGTGTGTGTGTGTGTGTGTGTGTGTGTGTGTGTGTGTGTGTGTGTGTTTCTTTTATAGATTATCACATTCTCTCCTTTATTTGTTCTTTACTTTCCTTCAGTGAGATTACCTGAAGAGAAATTGTGTTGTATTTTCACATTAACTGTGTTCAATATGTATGTCATTTTTATTTTTATTTATTTATTTTTTTTTTTTGAAGATTCAGAATTTTTTTTTTATTAATTTTTTTTGATAATTAAGAAGTTGTTATTTTTTTTCTTTTCATTTTTTTTGATAATTCAGAAGTTAATATTTTTTTTCCTCTTTTTGCAATTTGTAATGTTTTCAGTATCATTTCTGTGATTTCCTGTTTACAGAAAAGGAAAACAGTTGATAATACGTGAGATTCCTTCTGTTTCTACCTTATGATTTCTCCCAGCGTTTGATATTATTGTATTCTTAGTTCAAGTTGTTTATTGTTGTTTTTCAGTCTTGC
>NC_059289.1:15243425-15245925 GCF_017591435.1 Portunus trituberculatus
AAAATAAGGGAATGAAGTAGTGCCTCATAAAGTAGTGTTGAATTATGTAAAATATCGATTGGCGCAAAAAATATGGCCTCTCGATCAAGCTGTATTAATGCACCGGGACATAAATAACAAATGGCGATAATTCCAAAGATAATTTATGGCGCAGAAAGAGGTGCGGGGGAGGGAAGGTGTTATTAGATGGCGCGAGGGAGAGAAGCAAGGCAGGGATTACTTACACCTGAGAGAGAGAGAGAGAGAGAGAGAGAGAGAGAGAGAGAGAGAGAGAGAGAGAGAGAGAGAGAGAGAGAGAGAGAGAGAGAGAGAGAGAGAGAGAGAGAGAGAGAGAGAGAGAGAGAGAGAGAGAGAGAGAGAGAGAGAGAGAGAGAGAGAGAGAGAGAGAGAGAGACATCCACCTTATCTGGAATACCTTACCTGGAAATTAGTCGTGTGTAAGAATTTGTATTTGTGTAGGAATGCCACGTAACCAGAGCAACAGGCGAGGCTAGCGAAGAGAGAGAGAGAGAGAGAGAGAGAGAGAGAGAGAGAGAGAGAGAGAGAGAGAGAGAGAGAGAGAGAGAGAGAGAGAGAGAGAGAAAATCCCCCTCCGAGTCTCTTGCAGGTGTCAGCTTTTCCTCAGGTACATAAATAAGCTCAAGGCGATTCAGAGGACAGGTGTACTTACCGAGGTACTGTGGAGCGTCCTTAGGTATAGAGTGCAAGGTGTGTTGAATTGAAGTACAGTGAAGTGTGTAGGAATGTGACGTTAAGTTAACCCCTTAAGTACTATGACGCGTTTCCAAATTCATTCTTCGTTGGATTTATTGATTTTATACAGTTTCAGAAACTTAAGTGAGGGATTGAACTAGTGAAGACTGCAACTATTAATATTCTGACCTTCATAGTCGCTTCCTAATGTCAATAAAATGGTCTAATCGTGCACAATCTCAAGGTAAAAAATGTGTCCCTGTACTGAATTGGTTAAGGGAGAACAGGTGGTGTAGAAGTGTATTGGTAAGGTTTAGATAAATGTTGCTGTGTATTTATCTTTGTTATAAATAAGTTGTGATTGAGATTATATATGACTTTGTAGAAATTAGTTCAGTGAAGACAGATGATCATAGCAGTGCATTGTGAAGACTTAACGCTATAGGAATTTTTAGACTGAAAGCTGTACAAGATGAAGAGACCTAACACGTCACAATGATTATTATGTAAGAGGAATTAAGGTGGAGTGCAGTATGGAAAAAATATATGGGATAGTGATGTTAGGAGAGGACAGGTGGTGTATTGGCAAGGCGTGAGAGGAGAGGAGAGGCGTCTGGTGGGAGAGGATGAGTTACATGAGGTTTGGTGGTTGGTGACGTGAGGTGTGGGAAGGACGATGGAGGAAGGAAGTCATTTCACCGCATTTTTCCTGCTTTGCCTCAAATGCTTTTTAGTTAATGCGGCGCACATAGTCACGCCGTGATAACAACACTGATTGCCTTTTGAAGAGAGAGAGAATAAGGAGAGAATAACCTAATTCACCTCGTGCTCTTTATTCATTTTTACACCAAAATTTATAAACCACGTCGGAAACTAATTTTTACCCTTCGCTTATACAACGACGCTCAGTATTTTACTCGCACCGTTAAAAAGCAGCCTGGATGTAACAAGTGCGTATAACGGATACGGTATAGGAATTTGTCAGTTTTACACTCAAGGATAAAGACCACTGTGCAGACTAATCTTTATCCTTCTCCTGCCCAACGACGTCCCGTATTTCACGCACACCCATGAAAAACAAGACTGAATTTACCCTTTTACACACACACACACACACACACACACACACACACACACACACACACACATACATGCACCAGAAATTGATATAATGACTATGATTTTTGATGATTTAAAGAGCCTGCGGAAGGAGACGAAGAGCCTGCCTATTGTTGCTTGCAGGACGAGACCAACTGTCTGGAGGTAAAGAGCATGGTGAAAATGGGAGAAGGGTTATGCATACAGCAGATCCGGATGTGAGAAACCACGAAGGCTGCGGATGTTGCACATACGTGGCCTCCGAGTCTTGCTAAGCGGTGTCATTACTGTAAACTTGTATAATGGGAATCTGGAAATGCTGAAAATATTAGTTAATGGTTCTTTCATCTCTTCCTCTTCCTCCTGTTTCTTGTACACGTGTAACTTCGCCTCCTCCTCCTCCTCCTCCTCCTCCTCCTCCTCCTCCTCCTCCTCCTCCTCCTCCTCCTCCTCCTCCTCCTCCTCCTCCTCCTCCTCCTCCTCCTCCTCCTCCTCCTCCTCCTCCTCTTCCTCCTCCTCCTCCTCCTCCTCCTATTCTCAAGTAAGTGGTAGAAAAGATACGGATCGTGACAGTACTGTATTTTGTGAGTCATAAATCTGCTGTTTTGCATTCCTTATTTCGTTCCTGATATCCTCGTCCACAGTCTGGGATGCTCATGATGGGAGGATGTGCCAGGTTTTCTACTGTTCCCGATGTTGTTATGCTCAT
>NC_059289.1:15250925-15253425 GCF_017591435.1 Portunus trituberculatus
ACTTGCTTACCCTGGCCCCGAGTATTTGTAGCTTGAGTCACTGGGGACCTAAGGAGCACTGGAGGGTAAGGACGGTGAGTCAAGGCTTAAGGTCACTGCAAGTCGGCCTTATCGCGTGGCTGTTGAGTGGCGCCGTCTTCCCCCCAGCGATCGGTAAAAAGAGTTCGACTGGAAATGGAAATGAGAGTATTGCGTCATGTTCGACTCGTGTCCGGTGGTGGGAGATGATGTCTTTCGGGGCGATGGTGACGACCCGCGCCCTGCTACAGATGCTGGGCGAGGGGCGGGGCGAGGGGCGTGTCGAGGGAGCGGTATCTCTGCTAATCTTCGTTACTTGGAGTTGTAATGCCAATACTTATATCAGGAGAGACGGAATACAAACTTCCTCCGCTGGTGTGTCTAAGAGGAGGCAGTGGAGGCGTGCAATTCTCGGGATCCAGACGTCTTCAGGCAACAGACAAGTCCTTCAGGGAGGCGGAAGGAACGGCCAGGGAAGGGCGGCGGAGGCAGCGGTGAAAAATTTGTTGTCAGTACAGATGCGTTTCCGAAGAAATGAGAATTTACATATTGGATTCAAGTCTCATTTAATACAGCGCCTCTTACGTGATCAGGCGAGCCGCTCTCCTCCCTCAGGACGCAGTGGGAGGAGGCGGGGACGAGGAGGAGGAGGGCGGCGTGCAGGGATGCGGGCGTGTGGGTGTGAGAGGTGAGGGCGTGGCGGGGCGCGGGTCTGTACTCCACTTAACGGGGTCTGATCAAGGCGTCTTTACTACGTTTGACGATTTGCATACTGAAGCCTCGACCACCGTACAATATTTCACCCCCGTGTCAGGTCTGATGGGCTCCAGGGCAATCAGAAATATGTTTAGCGTCGGACGGCAAGACGGCAGAAGGGAGCGGCGGGAGGGACGCGAGGGGGGGCACGGGAAGCAGCTATTGGGAGGGCTCGCTCGCTGGCTAGCTGGTGGCGGCCATGTTTATCCCCTTCCAAAGTTTTATTTTATTGAGGACCGGGAGTTTTATATTTGCCTCCCAGATCAGGATTTTTGTGAGCAAATGGCGGGGTTTGTGAAGGGGTGGCCGGGGAGGAAGGGACGGAGAGAAGATGTAAGGAGAGAAGAGGGAGGGAGGAAGGACAGAGAGGAAATTGATTATATGGGTTTATAAGAAAAGTGAAGCTAGGATTATTTGTGTAAAGTAAAATGGAATGTAAAATATATACAATCCGGATAAAAAAACGGAAAAATATCTATTCCTTTAAAACATGTAAGGGGAAAGGAGATAAAATTGTAACACACGAGTCAAAAGTGCACCATTTGATCCTATTAAATGTTATACTTGATACATTTCTTTGCATGTATATTACTATACTTTTCCATGACCATTATATTTAGTCTCGTTCTGTTTCCTCTTCCTTGATTTTCTTTATTCCATTTGCGTGTTGCTCTCCCTTGTTTCTTGATTTTCTTTATCTTTTCTGCTAGTTGCATCTTTTTGTTTTTGGCTTATCTAGTTTATTACTCATCGTTCCACCCATCTATTCAGTCTTATTTAGTATTCCCTACGACTTTCTACATCTATTCCTCTTCAACTTCCTTCGATATCTCCTCCTTTCCTCTTTTATTTCTCCTTCTATTTTATCCTCCATCTCCTTCACCTTCTCTCTTCCAGCTTATTTTCCTATCCATTTCATCATTATTCGTATCTTCGTTTTTTTTTATTTCCTTGTTTTCGTTCTTTATCTCTTTTGCTAGTTGTGTTCCTGCCCTGTTTTTCTTTTCTATTACTAATCTTTCCACTTATCTGTTCATTTATATTTACCGTTTTCAAAGTAATCTCCAACAACATTCTACATCTATTGCTATTTAACCTCCTCCGATCTCTACTCCTTCCTCTTTTATTCCTCCTTCATCCTCTTTTCCATCCTCCATCTCCTTCATCTTCACTCTTCCACCTTATTTTCCTATCTATTTCATCATTATTCGTGTTTTCTTCATATTTTTCTATATAATTATTTTCGTTCCCATTTCCTGTACATTTAATTCACCCTCCTTCCAGTATCCCGACCTTCCTTCCCTTTCACATCCCCTCCTCCCTCTCCTAAATGGGCGTGGCAGTCCAGAGAGAGAGAGAGAGAGAGAGAGAGAGAGAGAGAGAGAGAGAGAGAGAGAGAGAGAGAGAGAGAGAGAGAGAGAGGAAAGTTGTGTTCTGTGTTTTATTGCTATCACTTCCTGTTTCGTGTGGATGTTAACAGAGATATGTGATTTTATTATCTATTATTTTTTAACGTATACAAAAAAAAAAAGAAAAGTTACCTGCACATTTCTTCCTTTTTTTCCTTCTTTTTTCCTATTCATCTTGACTAATTTTCCTCCTTTTCTCTTTTTTTTCCTATATTTCTCCTTCGCTCTCCGTTTTGCTCTCCTGCGTCCATTTATACTAATCCGTAGTGTGAGGGCCAATAGGTCTGCTGCTATTTGTGCTTCCTTGGTGTTCGTTT
>NC_059289.1:15263425-15293425 GCF_017591435.1 Portunus trituberculatus
AGGGAGGGAAGGAGATGTGAAGGTACGTATGTGAGAGGCAGAGCGTGAGAGACTAGATGCGAGAGATGGAAGGTAAATGCGAACTGACTGGAGAAAAGGGAGAAAAGGAGAAGAATTAAGTAGATAATGGAAAAGGAGAGAGGTAAAGGGAGATATAAGAACTAGATGCAGATATACTCGTTTAGAGATGAAGGAAAAAGAGACGTGTGAGAAGGGAACGGAAGTGTAACATGAGGGAGATTTCAAGACACTTATCCTCTAATTTTTGACGACTTTTCTGACTGTTTAGGACTGGCACTTCAATGGCCAGTTTTTCTTCTAGTTCTGTTGTCCTTAGCCCTTGCCCTTCCTATAAAAGAAAAAAAACACAGCATCAAGGAAGGAGTTAAGATTGAAAAAGTTGTAAAAAGGAATGTGAGAATTAACGATAAGGTGGAGTTGAAAGAGGAGGAAAATTATTAGAATTAAAAAAAAAGAGTTGAGAGGAGAAAATAGATTAAGTTTATAACCAGGAAGGAAGGGAAACAAAATTAAGTATAGTGGAAGTTATGAAGACTATGGAAGGAGGAATGGAAAAGGAGATAATGACTGTGTATGAACGATGTGGAAGGGAGATAGGAAGGAAAGAATTGAGGGGAAGTAAGTATGAAATTGCAGTGATAAGAAGGAAGTTACAGTCGCCTTGAGTGAGCCTTGAGTGAAACGATAGGGTGGAGGTCCTTTGCTGGCTAGAAGTGTACAAATTATGTTTCTATTCCTGTATTTGTCACGCCTGTCACTCACCTTCCTCAGGGGCGTGGCCGTGTGTGTGTGTGTGTGTGTGTGTGTGTGTGTGTGTGTGTGTGTGTGTGTGTGTGTGTGTGTGTGTGTGTGTGTATGTGTGTGTGTGTGTACGGCGAGGTTACGTGTGTACTGGCTAATTATTAAACTTCCTTTCTTCCGTTTTTCCTCTCTTCATTGTGTGTGTGTGTGTGTGTGTGTGTGTGTGTGTGTGTGTGTGTGTGTGTGTGTGTGTGTGTGTGTGTGTGTGTGTGTGTGTGTGTGTGTGTGTGTGTGTGTGAGAGAGAGAGAGAGAGAGAGAGAGAGAGAGAGAGAGAGAGAGATAGTGTTTGAGAGTGAGTGAGTGAGTGAGTGAGTGAGTTAGTGTGTGTGTGTGTGTGTGTGTGTGTGTGTGTGTGTGTGTGTGTGTGTGTGTGTGAGTATGAGTGAGTGTTTACATATAATACTCACTAAAACAATTACCAACATTACACTAAAAGCTCTTCATTCCAATCACAATTCACAAATCGTACTTTCGTTTCACCATTTAACTCTTTTTCCCATTCCTTCTATACCTTCCTTCCTTTCACCACTTCTAAATCTTCCTTTCTACTTCCTTTTCCTCTTCCCCCTCGCTTTTCCTTCGCCGTCCCTCCGTCTCTTCCTTCCTTCCTTCTTTCCCCGTGCAATTGGCCTTGTTCTGGCCGGAGTGACGCATTATGTTCCCTCACTAGTAATGTCTTGCGGTGCTGCATCATAATTGTCTGAGAGAATTCAAGTGAAGGATTTCTAGCGGGAAAATCACAAGTACGTAGATTGACTTTTTTTTTTTTTTGTATTATTGCTTAGAATTTGTGTTTATTATTTTTTTTTTTTTTGACCTTGAGAAGTAATGACTGGTTCGTTTGTTTATTTTGTTTGCTTCTTTGTTCTTGTTTTGTTGTGTGTGAGTGTTTTTTTTTTGTTATTGTTGTTTCATGTTTTTTTTTTTTCTCTGGTGTTTGAAGTTTTTGTGTCTCATTTTTTTTATTTATTTTTTTTCCCTCCTTTACTGCTTTTCCTTGTTTGGTTTTCCGTTCTATTGTTTGTTATGACCTTTTTCTATCTGTTTGTTTGCTTTTTTACTTTCATTTTCAGTGTTTTTTCTTAGTTACTTATCTATTCCTTTATTTTTCTTTCTTTCTTTCTTTCCTCTTTTCTTTTTTTCCTTTTTTCTCTTCTATCTCTCTTTCTTATTTTCTTTTCTACCTTTCTTTTTCTTCCTTTTTCTAACTACTTATTCTTCTTTCTCTTTCTTTTTCTATTCTTTCTTTTTATTCTTTCTTTCTTTCTTTCATTTTTCCATTTTTTTACTCTTTCTTTCGTTCTTTCTTTCTTTCTTTCTTCCTTTCTTTCTTTTTTTACGGCGACGATCTGGATTTAAGTAAGTGAGGTGGAATAACAGGCAAATCTTTCTTTTCCCTTCTTTCTTTACTTTCCTCCTTGGTTTACTTGGTTGAGATTTACTTTTCCTCAGTGTTTTTCTTTTCACGTATTCATTAAAACTGCTTCATTTCCGTTTTCTGAAAGTTGCATGTATAATTTCCTTGTATATTAATTTCTTTTTTTTTTTGTTGTGGTGGATGTTTATATAATTTTTTCAAGTTTATTTTATTACTCTTAATTACCACGGACCTCATTTCCTCTCACCTGTTTGTGTTTCCTCAGGTGGGATAATTACCTGTGTGTGTGTGTGTATGTGTGTGTGTGTGTGTGTGTGTGTGTGTGTGTGTGTGTAGACTTTTTATGTGTCTTTTTATTCAACCTTCTAAGCGGAAACATAAAAAAAAAATAGGAAAAAAGTATCTTGCTAAACGTGGGAAGAAAAGAATCATATGAACGTATTCGCACAATGGTAATGTGAATCGTAAAGAAGAGAAAATAATATAAATAATAACAAGCAACAGCAGAATAAGTAAGGGGTATAAAAACAAGATGAACAAAAAAAAAAGAAAAAAACTAAACAAAACAACTTCATACATCGTGACAGCTTAATGAAGAATACACACACACACACACACACACACACACACACACACACACACACACACACACACACACACACACACACACACACACACACACACACACACACACACACACATACTAATCATGAAAATAAAGTAAAAAAAGAAAACAGGAAAGGAATAATGAAGCACAAACTCCTTTACACAACGTACTGTACATCCTCTGAAAGAAGAAAACTCTCTCTCTCTCTCTCTCTCTCTCTCTCTCTCTCTCTCTCTCTCTCTCTCTCTCCGTCGGTATTTTTATAGTCTTATTTTATGATTAGGGAAAATATTAGAAGAGAGAGAGAGAGAGAGAGAGAGAGAGAGAAAAAAAGAGAGAGAGAGAGAGAGAGGTGTGACGGAGGCGGAGTTGGGTTGTGTTACGGCGTGTGACGGTGATAAATAGGCGAATTTAATGCCGTAAAATAGCTGAAAATGAACCAAAATTGGAGGTGATTGAGAAAGCAGGAGGAAAAAAGCAAAAAAATATTCATACTCGTGTTGGTGTGATGGTGAGTTGACTTTTTTTTTATTTATTTTTCTGTTTTTCGTTTTTCTTTTTTATTTGTCCGTGTGTTATCAAATATGTGTTACAGTACGTTCTTTAATTGGGCTATTAAAGTTAATATATTTAAGATTTTTTGTCTGTCAATCTCTCTCTCTCTCTCTCTCTCTCTCTCTCTCTCTCTCTCTCTCTCTCTCTCTCTCTCTTCTCTTCTTTCTTTCTTTCTTTCTTTCTTTCTTTCTTTCTTTCTCTCTCTCTCTCTCTCTCTCTCTCTCTCTCTCTCTCTCTCTCTCTCTCTCTCTCTCTCTCTCTCTCTCTCTCTCTCTCTCCTTTCTTTCTTTCTTTCTTTCTTTCTTTCTTTCTTTCTTTCTTTCTTTCTTTCTTTCTTTCTCTCTCTCTCTCTCTCTCTCTCTCTCTCTCTCTCTCTCTCTCTCTCTCTCTCTCTCTCTCTCTCTCTCTCTCTCTCTCTCTCTCTCTCTCTCTCTCTCTCTCTCTCTCTCTCTCATTACTATAAATAGTCATAACGTAGCAAGCGTCGTGGAAGTATAATAATGGTGGTGTTTGTGGGTCTGGTTGTGGTGATGGTGGTGGTGGAAGTGGTGATGGTGGTGGTAGAGGTGGTGACGGTGGTGATGGTTGTGATACTTCCTTAATTAGAGAGTCATCACTTCCCGCCCGCTTTCACTCCCTTTGTTGAGCTGTCTTAATGATAGGGGTGAGGGAGGGAAGCGTAGGTTCGAGGAGGGTAGGGGTGGGGGGGAGGCAGTGAGCGGACATGTAGGGGAGGAGGAAGATTGAAGGAACATGCAAAGGTCTTATAAGTTTTCCAAAGCGTGACTTGTACTTAAGTTTGGTTTAGTTAGATTAAGTTTGGTTAGGTTAGGTTTGGTTAGGTTAGGTTAAGTTACACTAAATTACGTAATGCTAGAATTTGTTAGCTTAAGTTATACTAGAATACTTTAAGATTGTTAGTGAAAGTGTGGTTAAGTTAGGAAGAAGTTATTTGTGAAGTATAAAAAGGTGTTTGAGTATTTTTAACAAGCACTTATAAAATAATTCTCCTCATTTATTTTCTACCAACGATATTTCCCCAACAGTTGTTTCCTCAGCGGTAAATTGAGCTAGTTTAGATTAGGTTAGATCAAGTTTTGGTGGATAAGTTGTTAAAATTAACAGGTTAGATTTCCTTGTGGTTGTTAGATACAGGCGATTGTTTCATGTCATATTAGGTTAAGTAAGTTGGTAAAATTAGCATGTTAGATTTTCTTGTGGTTGTTAAAGACTAACAATTATTTCATGTCACATTAGGTTAAGTTTACGTTCGTTAAACTGCGCTGAGTTAGGTTGTATGAGATAAACATAACCACTCTGATTGTATCTTTTATCGAGAAACCATTAAACATACAAAAAATGTGAAATTAACATGAGAGATAAAAAGAAGAGGATGTTTGAAATCAGTAAAGAATGGAAGAAAACAGTAAGAGTAAGTGGAGAAAACATAATCACACTAAACACAATGGTAAAGCAGTGCTAGAAAACAAGTATAATAGAGACAACATGGCAAATCTGAGAAGGCAAAGGGTGATTACAGGGCCTGGGAGAAGCCGCCACTTTTGAGCCGGCGAAGTACATAACAATAATGACACACACGTGAGAAACTGAGCAAGGATGCCGAGAGGGGAAAGTGGCGCGCTAAGGACAGTGATGGATTGCGTTACGTCTATCGTGGTGGAATAAAAGGGAGAATAAAAGATCAGCCTTGACTGTTTATTCACAAAGGTTAGTCATGACTGGTGGATTCTGTTGTGACAGGTAGAGGTATGTTAATGAGTATGTTGGAGAGAGAGAGAGAGAGAGAGAGAGAGAGAGAGAGAGAGAGAGAGAGAGAGAGAGAGAGAGAGAGAGAGAGAGAATATAATACGAAAGTTAGGACAATTTCAGTTTTGTTTCACTTCTCCTTTCAGAAAATTAGCAAGAAAAAAAAATAAATTAACGAATAAATAAAATAAATGCAAAATTATGAAATAGTAACTTAAAAAGCCCCATATTAATTTTTGTATTATGTACTGAAGACAAACTCGCACTCTTCCTCGTTTTGATATGACAAGATAGACATATGCCAGAAAAGAAGGTAACTCACACCTTTGCTCTTGTATGAAGGTCTCCTGAGTGCATAAGAAAGAAATGAAGCAGATATTCGAAATAGTTAAACATGCATCACTATGAAATATAAGATGAGTCATATCATTTCTCCCCCCTCTCTCTTTCTTTCACCTGATTGCACACCTAGGAGGAGAAGGAGGAGGAGGAGGAGGAGGAGGAGGAGGAGGAGGAGGAGGAGGAGGAGGAGGAGGAGGAGGAGGAGGAGGAGGAGGAGTAGTAAGAGTAAGAGGAGGAGGAGGAGGAGGAGGAGGAGGAGGAGGAGGAGGAGGAGAAGAAGAAGAAGAAGAAGAAGAAGAAGAAGAAGAAGAAGAAGAAGAAGAAGAAGAAGAAGAAGAAGAAGAAGAAGAAGAAGAAGAAGAAGAAGAAGAAGAAGAAGAAGAAGGAGGAGGAGGAGGAGGAGGAGGAGGAAGAGTAATAGTAGTGATAGTAGTAGTAATAGTAGTAGGAGTACGAGGAGGAGGAGGAGGAGGAGGAGGAGGAGGAGGAGGAGGAGGAGGAGGAGGAGGGGTAAAAGTAGGAGTAGAAGTAGGATGAAACAAAACAGCACACTAAAAACTCTTAAATCTCAATCACAGGTTAGGAAACAGGTACACGTGTTGCTTCCTAAACAGAACAATGCAACAATAAAGAAGAAAAATGGGTGAAAATTACTTTCGGAATAGGACCTTTTAACCAAACGAGAGAGAGAGAGAGAGAGAGAGAGAGAGAGAGAGAGAGAGAGAGAGAGAGAGAGAGAGAGAGAGAGAGAGAGAGGAAAATCGTAATGCGAGGCTGGAATTCGTAGCTTGAGGCGTGACTGTGAGTAAGGACACCCTGGGGCACTGTTTGCACCACTTACACAGTTGACTGGGGACTTGAGGGCTGCCTGGAGGTCATTGCCTCTGCCTGTAAATCACACCCAAGAACCACCAGTTTATGCGGAGATGAATGACACCACGCGCGACTTGTTTTGAGGGGGCCGGGGAGGAAGACGCCAGGAAGTAGGGACAAAAGGAGAGATGTGCTGCATAAACATTACTTTTTTTTCTTTTTAAATAGCTTTATATATCTTTAGATTTTGTAATTTATTGGAGCGTATATTGATTTATTTACCTATCTATGTATCCCTTTCTCTATGTCTTGTCGCCAATCCAAAGGTTCCAAACACAAAATGAGAGCAAACTAAGTCACAGAGATGAAAAAAAAAAAAAGATGGACAGGTTATATTATACTTAATAAATTTACTGCCCGTTATCGATAGTGGTGAAATTAATTCGTGGAAGAAAAAGGGAAATGAAGGGGGAAGTGAAAGTGACCAGGATAAAAAGATGCAGGGAAGCAGGACGGGCAGAGGAAGGGGATGTAGAAGGGGTGGACAGGAATGGGCACAAAGAACGAGATGACGGAGGAGGAGGAGGAGGAGGAGGAGGAGAAGGAGAAGGAGAAGGAGAAGAAGGAGGGAGAGAAGGAGGAGGAGGAAAGGAAAGGAAAGGAAAGGAAAGGAAAGGAAAGGAAAGGGAGAACCATTAATGATCACCTTATTAACACCATGGTCACTTTAAAACCAAGGGGGCGACATGGTAGGTCCTACACACACACACACACACACACACACACACACACACACACACACACACACACACACACACACACACACACACACACACACACACACACACACACACACACACACACACACACACACACACACACACACACACACGTAAGCAAGTAGTAGTGTTTCCAAATCTCACCACCACACAATAGAGTTCCGTTCCCGCACGACGATAATCACGAAAATTAGTCGTAAGAAGCAAGTCACGATGATGATGATGGGGTGGTGGTGGTGGTGGTGGTGGTGGTGGTGGTGGTGGTGAGGGTGATGGTGGTGATGAAAAAAGTCGACTAAAAATAGAGACATCACAAGCATTACATAACGTTGTAATAATAGAGGGAATTATCGTCGTTGTCTCAGTCAATTAGCACTCCAGACTCACCTGCGTAACTCACCTGTAAAATTGTCTCACCTGAAGTGTCTTCGTGTTAGTGGAATGGGAAATTGTTGCTGTTTTTGTTTTTATTATCCTTTTTTTGCATTGCTTTAGGCTGAGAGATGTGCCTGTGTGTGTGTGTGTGTGTGTGTGTGTGTGTGTGTGTGTGTGTGTGTGTGTGTGTGTGTGTGATGCGAGGTTATCGATCATTTTTTTTTTCATTCATCTTAAAACACCACCATTACCACTTCTCTCTTCACCACCACCGCCACCACCACCACCACCACCACCACCACCACCACCACCACCGCCGCCGCCGGGAACCAGTCACCCCCGTTAGCATCTCTTAAAGACTATTCTGTGTTGCTTCACGGGCTGTGCGTTCATATAATGTTGCAATATTTACACATCTCATTGTAATGTGCCAAGAAGACTCCAGTAAGGATCATAATTTCAATACAGTTTCTTTCTATATATTGTGTTAGCTTGTAAAAAGATGTTCAACGGTATGTGAGAAGCGAGTTTTTTTAGATGGAGAGAGAGAGAGAGAGAGAGAGAGAGAGAGAGAGAGAGAGAGAGAGAGAGAGAGAGAGAGAGAGATTTCTATAAGAACTGAAATGTAATTATAAAAGAATCCAAATAACTGCTATTTCATTTCAACAACGCTTCAAGAGAAACACAAAATGAGGTTTGCTAAAATAAGTTTTTTTTTTTTTTATTTCGAAGAGAGAAATGATAGAAAATGAGAGAAAAAAATAATAGATAACTGTTAGCATTTTTTAATCAGTGCCTCAGATTAGAACGTGGAATAAGGAGCAAAAAATTGGTGCATTAAGACGCGTAAGTTTAAAGACAATAATGAAATGTGCAGAGAGAAAAAAATACACACAGGAGGCGGAGCAGCACGGTTGAATGAAGCCAGGAACTCCGCTCACAAGATTGCCTCGTAAACGGTGAACAGGAAAAAAAGATGTCTAAAAAGATAACTTGTGAAAAAAAAGAGAAACTACGGAGAACGAATATCAGAAGTGACCACGAAGGAATGGAGGACGAGACTGAGGGAGGGAGAGAAAGAGGGAGGTTAGGACGGGAAGGGGGAGGAAGAAGAGAAGGAAGTGTAGGAAAATATAGTGGTGGAGGAGGTGGAAGGCGTGTGGTGGGGGGGGGCAATATGGATGAGTAAGATGAGGAATGTACAATCACCATTACCACGTCTAGCACCACCACCACCACCACCACCACCACCACCACCAGTAAATGAAGTCATGTAAATAAAGAGTCATAGGAAAAAAAAAACATTAACAAAAACAATTTCCTTTCCCTCCAATTTTACATTAAGGAGTTTTTTTTTTTATCTTTCCTTATCATCTCTCTGGTTTTATTTAAGTCATCAATTCTTGTCTTCCTCTTAAAAACAAAACATAATTTGTCTTTTTTACGTGTTAATCTACTTACATTAACTTGCCTGTTTGATCCATAGTGCAGTAATTTGAATAGTCGTAAGGTGTGTGTGTGTGTGTGTGTGTGTGTGTGTGTGTGTGTGTGTGTGTGTGTGTGTGTGTGTGTGTGTGTGTGTGTGTGTGTGTGTGTGTGTGTGTGTGTGTATGTTTTGAAGGAAATATTTAGAATTACTACTGATATTTAAATTTGAGAGCTCTGTTAGGTTAGGTTACGTCGTTAGTTGTCATGGAGTGTGGGAGAGGATGGGGGAAGGGTGAAGGCACTGTGACTCCGGAGAATTTCGTTGAATCTTCGTAAGTATTTGGAGGAGGGAATAATTTTGTATACAGATACCGAGACTAGATTGTTTGTTTAGTGTTTTTTGATTGTGTTCTTTGATTTATATGTTAGTATTGTTGAATATTGTGAGATGAGACGAGAACTTGCTTTGGGAGTACTTTGTTTTCTTGTAGATAGTTTTTTTTTATTACATATTTTAACCTTTATTGTTAAAATAAAGTAAAAACCTCTCCTACAATAGAAACCTTACTGTCTCAACTACTGCTATCAAAACCACCCTAACTACTACTACAACTGCTACTACTACTACTACTACTACTACTACTACTACTACTACTACTACTACTACTACTACTACTACTACTACTACTACTACTACTACTACTACTACTACTACTACTACTACTATAACAACTACTACTGCTGTTCTCCTTATAGTCTATACCACTATCGCTAAAACCACCCTTATTACTACTGCTATTCTGCTCATTACCACTTCTACTTTTATCACTGTTCCAACTACTGCTACTACTACGGCTACTGTTGCTACTCACGGCAAACCAAGTCATACGCTGTCCAATATCTCATCTTGAATCACTGCTTTTAAGAAACAACCTGATTTAAGAGCTGTAGGTGGACTGTGGTGATGGTGGTAGCAGTGATGGTGGTGGTGGCGGTAATGGCGGTGGTTGTGGTCGCTGTGGCAGGATGGTGATGGGAGGGGGTGCAGAAGACAACTCTATCAAAATTGTATACATCACATCATGTGCTCGGGACCGGATTGTCTGTCTCTCTCTCTCTTCTCTCTTTTTCTCTTTTAATTTTTTTGTCATTGTGTGACTTTCATTTTTTCTTATTTTCATATTTGTTTCCTAGAGAGAGAGAGAGAGAGAGAGAGAGAGAGAGAGAGAGAGAGAGAGAGAGAGAGAGAGAGAGAGAGAGAGAGAGAGAGAGAGAATTGAAATTACCAAACAAGACAATAACCAGAAGAGAAGAAAATAGAAAAAAAAAATAGGAGGAAGTAGGAAGTAAGAGAAAAAAATGAACGGAGGCAATAAATATGGAAAACAAAATAGAGGAAGAGGGGCAAAGGAAGAGGAGGAGGAGGAGGAGGAAAAAGAGGAAGAAGAGGAGGAGGAGGGTGTGGTGCGTGTCTAGCGGTCGGCATTAGAGTTCGTCGCCACAATTAATTTTCTATTCGAGCGGTTACCTGCTATTCTGGCGACCAATCGGCGGCGCTGCGTCAGGAGGGAGGAGGAGGGAGAGGGAGAGAGTGCTGGGAGAGAGATTCGTTGGTTGTTGTGTGCTTTTATGGATTTTTGCTTTGTCACATGACCTCTCTCTCTCTCTCTCTCTCTCTCTCTCTCTCTCTCTCTCTCTCTCTCTCTCTCTCTCTCTCTCTCTCTCTCTCTCTCTCTCTCTCTCTCTCTCTCTCTCTCTCTGTGTGTGTGTGTGTGTGTGTGTGTGTGTGTGTGTGTGTGTGTGTGTGTGTGTGTGTGTGTGTGTGTGTGTGTTAATGTGCTCTTTTATGTCGTTTTTTGCGCCATATGTTTGAAGATTTCGTTTTTTTTGTAACTTTGCATGTGATTGTACATATGTCTCTCCGATTGTGTTTTCGGTATCTCGCCTGTATATATGTGTGTGTGTGTGTGTGTGTGTGTGTGTGTGTGTGTGTGTGTGTGTGTGTGTGTGTGTGTGTGTGTGTGTGTGTGTGTGTGTACATGCGTGAATATTAATCAGAAATCAGATTCAAAGGGAAATGAAAATAATCTCACACTTTTATGATTTTCGGCACCACGGCACGCACACAGGCAGTGATACAATACATAAATCTGCATGTAAAGAAGAAGAGGAGGAGGAAGAAGAAGAGAAGAAGGTAGACAAACATACAAAGAACACGAAGAAGAAAGATGATTTTTTTTGTGGCTTTATTTTTCATTACTCCTCCTCCTCCTCCTCCTCCTCCTCCTCCTCCTCCTCCTCCTCCTCCTCCTCCTCCTCCTCCTCCTCCTCCTCCTCCTCCTCCTCCTCCTCCTCCTCCTCCTCCTCCTCCTCCTTCCTTCAGTAACTGTTCTCCCATGTCACTTGTCGCCTTTTTTCTTATTCTCTCTCTTATTTTCCTCCCCTTTATTCATCTTCGTCTTTTCATCGTCTTCGTAATTGCAACCATGTTTTTTTTAACTTATTTTCTTATCTATTATTATTATTTTTTTTTCCTATAAAGTGTTCATTGTCTTAAAATTTCAGGCCTTATCTTCTTATATAATTTTCTTACGTTCTTTCAATATTATGCCTTTTTTCCCTACTTTGTGTATCCTCAACTTCATGCTCTCATCTCATTCTTCACTTATCATCTTTTTTTTTTTTTTTATTTTCTTTCGATACTCTCTGTTACATTAATTTCTCCTTGTCTCTTCGCTCCTTGTCTTTCATATTATTATTGTACTAATCTTTTAAAATTCATCTTTTTGTTCTCGTTCTCTATTCTGTTTCATTACTTTCTCATTTCCTCTTTCCAGTCCCTTCATCTCATTCTTTACTTTTCACCTTTTAACATTTTTATCATGAATTTTTGGGGTGATTAGACGAGTTTACTTACATTAGGAAGGGTCTATGGAGGTCAGAAGATTAATGCACAGAGTCTTCACTATTTTAATCCCCACATTGTTTCTGAAGCTGTATAAAGTCGCCAGATGGTAAGAAGAATGAATTTGAAAACGCGACATGGTACTGAAGGGGTTGAATCTACCTTCTTCTTCTTCTTCTTCTTCTTCATACGACCTTAATCCCATTGTATTGCAGGATTAGCCGCTCGAGTTATTCTTCTCCATTTGCTTCTGTTCATTGTATCATCTTCATGGACTCCCAGCTTGTTCATGTCACTCCTTGTTAAGCCTCTCCATCTTATTCTTTGTCTCCCAACACTCCTCCTCCCCACTAACCTCCGCCATTATTGCCTTCTTCACTGGTTCATCCTCGTCTCTCCTTTTCACGTGTCCAAAATATCTTAGTCGTTTAATCCACTTCACCACTTGTTTAGTTCTTCTTGTGCTTCACCTTTCTCGTCCTTCTGTACCTTCTCGTCCCGTTCCCTGGTCCTTGCGTCATTCTCCAGACCCCCTTTTCCTTTACACCATTCCCGCGTGGACGTCACCTCGCCTCCCATACCCTGCAATGATCCCGCTCCAAAATGAGGGATGATTTGTGATTTCCTCTCTCTTATACGGTGATTATATGTTTGTGTCTGTGAGTAATGGTCCTGTGGGTTGCTTCCTCCTGGTCACCACTTGCTCTTCCTCTCTTTCTCTTACTCTTTTTTTCTTACTCCTTCTCTCCCACTTTTTTTTCTCCCCTTCTAGGCCTATTTAGCACCTTCTTAAGGTTTAGGTGTGTGGGAAATAAGAGAGGAAAGTCAGTATTTGTTTCGTTATGGGGTTGGTGAAAAATAAAGGTGTTTTGTTATGTATTGTTATTTTTTTTTTCTTTTTGTTCTGTGACTTTTTTTTTTTTTGAAGTTCGTTGTTGTTTATGGTTGCCTGAACAATTTATTTTCTATTATTTATTTTTGTTTTTGTTGTTCATTTGCATTTTTGTGTTTTATTAATTTTATACACTTTTTCAAGTCTTCTTCATTTAACCTGAATATTCTTACCTTTATTTTGCATTATATTATGAAGTTTTATTATATATTCATTTATTAATTCTCCTGGTATTTATATATTTTTTGAGTCTTTAACTAATGGAGCGACGTAAGATGAAAATCACGGTGTCTTGATGACGGACGATCATATTGTAATTCTTCATGGCAAGGCTGGACACATGCAAGAATGAAAAATAGAGAGTTGGGTATAGAGAAAGGCAAGAGAGGCTGCTGTTTGTTTTGACGAAGGAGGAAATAATTGTAAGTAGTAAGGGAAGATATAATTGATTTTTAAATGAAGAGAAAATAATTAAGGGATTTTAGGGTCAAGGATGAAAAATGGACACTTGGAAGTGGTAAAAGGAAGATACAGGACATTAAGGATGAAACTAAGAAATGTATATTGAATTTAGGGGCATAAAAGAGGGATTAAAGTTTACGAGACAAGGGATGTTTGAGTGCAAGGAAGAGTAAGGGAAGAGGAAAAATATGAATTCTGCTGCCCTTAATATGGTGGCATGAAAAGTTGAGTGTTAACCCTTTCAGTACTCGGATCCATTTTTGCCTTGAGATTTGTGTACGATTCGACCATTTTATTGGCATTAAGAAGAATCTATGGAGGTCAGAAGATTAACAGCCACTATCTTCACTATTTTAATTCCCCAAATGAGTTTCTGAAGCTGTATACAATCGCCAAATAGTAAGTAGAATGAATATGGAAACGCGTCATGGTACTGAAGGGGTTAAAAGATAATTGAAAGAGAGATTAGGAAAATATTGATGTACATTTTAGGAATTAAGAGTGTTTGACAATAAGGAAGGGTAAGTGAAGAAAAGAAGAAGGCGAGTGGTGTGATCCTTAACTTGGGAACAAGAGAAAAAAATAACGGAGAGGTTTAAAAGGATAACAGGAATTAAACAATGTTAAAGTTTACATTTAGGCATCAGGGGTGTTTGATTTTAAGGAAGAGCAAGGAGCAAGAGACGGGGGGGAGGGGGGAAAGAATGTGGTGTCTTCCTGTATAAATATAAGCGGTGGTTGCAGTGGTGCCGATGATGATGATGATGGTGATGCTTGAGAACGAACCAAGAACCGGGAGCTGCCAGGCTAAACACACCCTGCCATCTACCTGTGGCAAATGAAACCAAAGATACTTGATTATCCGACGCTCGTGGCTGCTTTATAGGAGGAAAACACTGATATGAAACCATCGCATTAGGAAATTATAGAGATGTTGTAGTGTCAGGCTGGGCGATGTACGAAGTGGAGAGAAAAGAGAGAGAAAGAGAGAGAGAGAAAAAAAAAAAGAAACGTGTAGCCATCTAGCGAAGGGAATGTGAAGGTAAAGAGCATCGTGTTATCTGCTTTGTGGAGCGTGGTTGGGCGCTGCATTAAGTATCATTTTTATGCTGCTCATCACTGCCTGCTGCTCCCTCGCGACGGCCCAGTGGCACTTCAATGAGCGTGTGATGCGAGTTACAGCTGATGGTTCCTGTCTGATTGCTCCCTCGTCCTCGTCCCCCCGCCGCCTTGCTTACCCTTACCCGTGTCACCTGGGCTGGGCTGGACATGTGCTGCTGCTGCTTCTGCTTGTACTGACGATGTGGTTATGTATGCATGTGTGTGTGTGTGTGTGTGTGTGTGTGTGTGTGTGTGTGTGTGTTTTTTTTTGTTGTATAGAGTGATAATGTTTATATATTTTTTTCTCTATTTTTATTTCGTTTTTTGTGTTACTCTTTGTTTTTCTGTTTTTCTTCAGTTTTTATTTACGTTTTTTGTTTATTTTCCTTTTATCAATAATTCTCCTCTAAATTGTTTCTTTTTTCTGTATATTCATAGTTTCTCTCTCTCTCTCTCTCTCTCTCTCTCTCTCTCTCTCTCTCTCTCTCTCTCTCTCTCTCTCTCTCTCTCTCTCTCTCTCTCTCTCTCTCTCTCTCTCTCTCTCTCTCTCTCTCTCTCTCTCTCTCTCTCTCTCTCTCTCTCTCTCTCTCTCTCTCTCTCTCTCTCTCTCTCTCTCTCTCTCTCTCTCTCTCTCTCTCTCTCTCTCTCTTTTCCCAGACACACAGAACTAATCAGTGTTTATCCTCAGAAATAACCAGAAATTTTTATGTGGAGTGAGTGAGTGAGTGAAGGATGCAATCTTTTATAAACACATTTTTTACCACCCTTTACTCTTACTTCCATTTTTTCCTCTTTTTTTTTGTACCACCAGCAGGAGGAGGAGGAGGAGGAGGAGGAGGAGGAGGAGGAAGGAGGTGGCAAGCTACGCGATGAATAATAATGATGAGGACATGAATATTTACGCCGCGTTGCCTTGTCTAAATCATTACCCACCTTATAATCACCCATAAGGAACGATCGCCGTAATTTCACCTGATGAGAGAGAGAGAGAGAGAGAGAGAGAGAGAGAGAGAGAGAGAGAGAGAGAGATATCCTGCTCCTACCACTACTCGATGCTTCTCAACTAAACCTCATCAAGCTAGTCCATCTCTCTCTCTTTCTCTCTCTCTCCCTGTGCTGGTCTACGGAGATGAATAAATACAGATAGAAAGGAGAGCATGAAGGTGAGACGCGAGACTTTAGGGTTATAATTATTGGTAGCCAGGCCGCTCCCACAAGAATGCCCCGCACAATCTCTCGGTCCGCTGCGGCTTCCTGCATAAATTAAGAACATTGAGGTACTTGTTAAGGTTTTTTTTATGTTACAGTTATGCCCCTCAGTGGTTTGGTCTTAATTCTACGTTTTATTTTGGTTTTTATATTATATTTTTTTTCATTATCATACCTGTGTGGATTTTTAAGTATATACGAGGAGTGATGGAAATTCCTGAGTCATTTCCTCTGATACACGTAAAGTTTTGCAGTAATTATACACTCTTCTCGCTACCAGGACGCTGACTTGGGGTTGCCGGGCAGCGGACGCCACGTGGAGCATAAATTCTCTCTTGGAACTCCTATAAAAATTTCCGCCTCAGTTGAGCATCCCTGTCTGCCTGTGCTTCACCTGGCGTTGGAATCCCCGTACCTGCTTACCTGTCTGATCTCACCTGTGTCTAAGCCCCCCTGCCCTCCCCCTACCCTTTCCCCTTCCCCAAATACCCACCCGATTCACCCAACCTATTTTGCTCCACCTCTTTTGGTCTCTCCCATTCTGATCTCTCTCCCACATGCCGCCATTATACCCCCTCTCATTCACTTAACCCTTTCAGTACCGTGCCCCGTTTTCATATTTATTCCGGTTACTATTTAGCGATTTTATACAGCTTCAGAAACTTATGTGAGTATTAAATTAGTAAAGATTCCGGCTATTAAACTTTTGACCTTCATAGACCCTTCCTAAATTGAATAAAATCGTCTAATCATACTCAAAAAATCATGGTTAAACTATCTTACTCCACCTCCTAGATCCCTTCCTTCCTTCCTCTAATCCTATTTCCCTCCTTTAGTGTCCTCCTACATATCTTCCTCCACCTCCTCAAGCCTGCCAATTTCCCTTCGCTTCCCTATCGTCTCTACCTTATCTATCTCCACCTCCCTTTGTCCTCCCGTCCACCACTCCTCGCCTGTCTGTCCTGCAATGCACATCGACCCACCTTCCAAACCACACCAGCTTCCCTTAGCCTCCCTTTCCCTCTTCCCCACAACACCACCCTCCCTCCCGGCTGAATTCCTGGCCCAGCTGATTTCTGTATAATGTAAACACAAGCTCTCTGGGTCGTCCGTCCTGCCGCGTTGTAAAACTGTCAACAGTCTTAAGTGAAGTCGCCAAATAAGGGAGACTAATGATAGACACCACACTAATATCGTTACCTGCAAGGGGCCAAATTGCACAGCTTAGAAGGAAGTTTTATATCAGAAGTACTTTAGTTGTTTCTTGCCTCTTGTGAGCTTACTCCTTTTTTTCCCTTACCCGTCTTCCTCTTTTATCCTCTCTCTCTCTCTCTCTCTCTCTCTCTCTCTGTCCCACCATCCCTTTCTCTCCAACCAACTTTCTCCTCTTTTCGTTCTCATCTCTCGTTTCTCTCTTCTATCTGAGAGGGGAAAAAAGTTTGGAGGAAGTCTTATTTTTCCCCTTACCTTCGTATCAGGAAGGGGTTAATTGGCATCGCTGACGAAAGGTGAGGTTGATTCAGGTGTGTAGCCCGTGGGTTGATCACTTGTTTGGTTAATTACAGGTGAGACTTGACGTGGTTTCTCTCTCTCTCTCTCTCTCTCTCTCTCTCTCTCTCTCTCTCTCTCTCTCTCTCTCTCTCTCTCTCTCTCTCTCTCTCTCTCTCTCTCTCTCTCTCTCTCTCTCTCTCTCTCTCTCTCTCTCTCTCTCTCTCTCTCTCTCTCTCTCTCTCTCTCTCTCTCTCTCTCTCTCTCTCTCTCTCTCTCTCTCTCTCTCTCTCTCTCTCTCTCTCTCTCTCATTTAGCAGCCTAAGTAAGCAATATACGAAGGGAGAGAAGGAAGGGATAAAAACAAGAGAGATGAAGAAAGGAATGAAGCCAGGGAGGGTGAAAGGGGGAGAAGGGAGAGCGGAAAGGCATATTGTTGCAAGGGTGACGGTCTGCAACATCGCTTTAATTGGTTTATACAAGGGGATTCACGGTTTGTAGGGGCCGGCAGGGTGTGGGGAAGATAAAGAGGGAAACACGAGGGAGGGTCAGAGAAAGGGATAGAGGAAAAAAAACGGGAAATTAGAGAAAGGATTGACAGCATAATGGGTGATCGTTGCAAGGCTTTGGAGGGTGAAGGGAGGAAAGGGTGAGGTTCTTTAGCGGTGTAGGATGGTCGCTTCCTTGTTTAATTAAGGAAGGGGAGTAAGCGAGGGGAGCGTGAGGGGAGTGACCAATTGACCCGTAATTAAAAGGACTTGCCACGTTTGTCAGGCTCACTCGTCCTCCCTTCTTGGAATCTAAACTTATTGGATGCGATGAAAGGCGATGTTTTGGTTTTAATTATATTCAAAGGTCTCTCTCTCTCTCTCTCTCTCTCTCTCTCTCTCTCTCTCTCTCTCTCTCTCTCTCTCTCTCTCTCTCTCTCTCTCTCTCTCTCTCTCTCTCTCTCTCTCTCTCTCTCTCTCTCTCTCTCTGCTTCCTTATCTTTTATTAATCTCTTTCTCTCTTGAGTCTTAATTCTCTCTCTATTCCTTATGTTTTATTAATGAATTTCAGGATTGAGTCTTAATTTATTCCTTTTTTGGTCGTTTTTTATACCAGTGTTGTGTGTGTGTGTGTGTGTGTGTGTGTGTGTGTGTGTGTGTGTGTGTGTGTGTGTGTGTGTGTGTGTGTGTGTGTGTGTGTGTGTGTGTGTGTTTCACGATTATCTTTTATATTTAATGTTGTAGTTCTTCAAAATATAGATAGCAAATAAATATAATCACACTTTTTTTTTCAGATATTCACATTGACACATGGCCCAAAAAAATCACAGCAAATCTGGCACAAAGAAACATCACTTCATTGCTTTTTCACGCTGTTCGTCACGCTTGTTCTCCCTCATTACTTCCCCTTAGTGATGGTGGCGATCAACAAGTCCATTGCAAACCCTCAGTCAGCCTGTCATTAAGCCCTCTCCTCCCCTCAATAGACCCATCACTCCCTTCTCCCTGACACTCCCCTCACATTGCAAAGGGATGAAGGGTGTTGAAATCTTCCCTCTGCAACGATTAATAGCGTTTATGCAAATTAAATCACTGTACGATGAAGGGAAGAGGGGAGGAAGTAGTTTAATGAATCTGTAAACACATTTTCCCCTCTGTGGGCAATGTTGCAAGCCTCCATGGCCGCCGTCACATCCCTTCCTTTTAATCCCCTCGGAGAAAAAACGAAAAAATCTCCCCTCGCCCTTTCCCCTTTGCAACGAGAGCACATTGTTGCAAGTGTGATGACAGCGGGGTTGATCTTTCCCCTCGTTAGGTTCTCCCCTCTGTGTTGTGATGGGCGGCCGGTTAACGAGTGATCAAGCTTCCCCTCATCCAGCTAATCGTTGCAAAGAGCAGCATCATCGCACTTCCGACCCCTTGCTGGCTGCAGAGGGAGTGCAGTGTTTCCCCTCAGTGGCTGTGCACGAGGGGAGGTGGCTGCTGATGCGGTTTTAAGTGGCTCTTCGAGGGGTCTGTTTGTTGTCACGCTGGGAGAGGGGAGGAGTCGAGGGGAGATGCAACTTGTGTGTGATGCGGTAATGCAGTGTTTACATATTCATTGACGCCAGTGTGAGGGGAATTAGATCTGCCTTTTATTGACTCTGAGTTTGATTTAACCCCTTCAATAATGGGACACATTTTTACCTTTAGTATTTGGTGTGATTAGACGATTTTATTAACATTAGGAAGGGTCAGTGGAGGTCAGAAGAGTAATGGCCACAGTCATCATCATCATCATCATCATCATCATCATCTCTATTACTACCATCATTACCATTATCATTATTATCATTATGTTATCATCATCATCATCATCATCATCATTACTGAGCTCATCATAAAATTCATCCACAAAGGAGAGACAATGGAGAAGACAATTATTTATTTACTTTTTATGTCTAGCTTTGCAGGACAAGAACACACACACACACACACACACACACACACACACACACACACACACACACACACACACACACACACACACACACACACACACACACACACACACACACACACACACACACACACACACACACACACACACACACACACACACACACACACACACTAGCGAGGAGAGTATGATGCAAGGAATGACGTCAGTACAGTTATCTCCATTACTCATAAACCACGCTGTGTTTTTGTTTGCTTCTGTAAAATTGTATTCACTTTGAGGCCCTAGACACGAGACCCCTTATGTCCTGCCTGCCTTCCTCTGCCCTTCCACCCGTTCGCCCTTCCTTCCACCTTCCTTCCCTATCTCCCCTTCATTAGTCGCGGTTTCCTTTGAGGTTTTGGAGTAGTTTGGAGTGAGGACGGCTTTGGTGTGCGTAGCTCGCGTGACGTGTGGCAAATGTTGGTTGCTTAACGTTGCGGGCTGGAGGAGGTTGCGTGAGGAGTGTGTCGGCGGCGCGTGTGTTGCGTGGGCCGAGTGTTGCTTCTTAGTTGAGTGTGTTAGGCAGTGATGAGTGGCATGCTTGTGTCTATTAGATAATGTGTGTTGACGCCACTGCACACAGCTTGTTACTCCCCTCTCTTTGTGTGTGTGTGTGTGTGTGTGTGTGTGTGTGTGTGTGTGTGTGTGTGTGTGTGTGTGTGTGCGTGTGTGTGTGTTGTGGGCACGTGTATGTGTGCGTGTGCGTTTTGTATTATAATGTGTTCATATATCTTGCATACATCTTGACACTGTCCCTGTATATACGCCCCCCCCCCCCTCTCTCTCTCTCTCTCTCTCTCTCTCTCTCTCTCTCTCTCTCTCTCTCTCTCTCTCTCTCTCTCTCTCTCTCTCTCTCTCTCTCTCTCTCTCTCTCTCTCTCTCTCTCTCTCTCTCTCTCTCTCTCTCTCTCTCTCTCTCTCTCTCTCTCTCTCTCTCTCTCTCTCTCTCTCTCTCTCTCTCTCTCTCTTTTATTTATCTTGAGGACACTTTTCTAATTTTAAATAATTTTCTAATTTTAAATAATCTTTTGGCTTTATCCTGTAGGGACCGGCATCATCAGTGGGCCTTTTTCTCCGCCTTCTTGTTGCCCTTCCTCTGAGCCTCCTTTAGAAATAATGATAAAAAATGAAAGTAAATTAATAAATAAGTGAACACACACACACACACACACACACACACACACACACACACACACACACACACACACACACACACACACACACACACACACACACACACACACACACACACACACACACACACACGTAACTTGATGGACAGAGGGAAATAATATGTGCACCAGCCCTTTGGATCTTTCACGAGTAATGGCAGGCTCAAATATTTAGATAGTACCCTCATGTAATTGGAGCACATAATCACCACCATTACCACTCCTCGCATTAACGTAATATAAGGCTGATTTATATTAAAAGTTTTATTACCTAGTATCCTGGGCAATTTTTCATCAATCTTCGACTTACTGTGTCCAATTTGTAATCGATTTCAGTGCGGGAGTATTGATGCCTCTCAGTCTGTCCGTTTGTTCCTTGGTGGGTTTTATTACTAAAGCCCTTATTACTCCGACACTCAAGGCTTATTCTTTTATGTGGTCTTATAACAACAATGCTTAATAAAGATGTGAGTAAGTTAATAAGATGTGTTTGCGAGCGTCTCTCTTTCTCTCTCTCTCTCTTTTTCTCTCTCTCTCCTATTATTTTCATTAAGTTCATGTCACTTTAATTCTGTCTCTTATTGTGTCTTACTATTTTTTTTCTAAAGTTTTATTAATTCAAGTGAGCTTTCTTTTGTTCTGTTTCTCTCTCAGTACAAAAATGTCACAAGTATTTGATATTTGTTTTTATTTCTCATTTATTTTATTACTGTATTCCTCTCCTTCATTTACTATATTATTCTCCTTCATCACTTTTTTTGTTTGCTTTTCGTTCTGCAAATTTGGTGGAGTTTGCTATATTTCCTTCCATTTATTATTTTTTATTCGCGCTATATCCATTTTGTAATATTTCACGTCATTCCACCCTTTTCATGTCATTCCCGTCCTTCACCACTACTACTTTTCTCCCCGTATATCTTCCCTAGCCCTTTGTCGCTAGTCCTGTGTGTATCCCTTGCGTCCAGCGGCGGTGTTGACAAATGACTTATTAACTCGCCCTGTGGTGTGACTTCACTCGATAAATCCGCGCCCAACACAGTCACACACGGCGCTCACACCTGCACAAAGACTTCCCTGCACCTTCCTATCTGTTTTTCGTTTATTTAGACCCGCAGTGCACACATACACACACACCCACAGACATACACACCTCTTCTGTCTCTTTTTTATGTGTTTTTATGTGAGTGTGTGTCTGTGTGTCGTCAAGGGTGTCAAAGTGTGTCGTGGCGTGTTTCTCAGGTGATGTGGACGAGTTTACTCACCTGGCAAACAAAGGCTCATTAATTTTCCATAATAATGTTCTTCAAGGTGGGATTAACGAGGGTCAGGAACCGCACACACACACACACACACACACACACACACACACACACACACACACACACACACACACACACACACACACACACTCACTCTCACTCTCTCACTCTCTCTCTCTCTCTCTCTCTCTCAATAACAGTGGTCAGGGTTCTATGTTGGTTCATATTTAATTTTCTCCCCCTGTGCAATCTCTTTTAATGACAGGGAATTATCTCCCTAATGTTCTGTGTCACCCTGTATTATTTTCTTCCTTACTTATCTTCATTTCGTTTTTTTTATTTTATTTTCTTAGGAGGTGGTTATGAAATTTTTGTTCTCGTTATGTTTTCTTTTTTTTTTATTTTCGTTGTTTGTTTTTGTTTTGTTTATTTTCCTGTTTTTTTTTTTGTGTGTGTGTTTATTAAAATACTGGTTCGTCGTATTTTGTTCTGTAATTCCTTCCTTTTCTTCTTCCTGTTTCCTTTCTCGTCCTGTCTCCTCACCATCCTGTTTTCTTTCTCCTCGTGTGCGTCTCCTCGTATGCGTTTCCTGTTCCTCCTTTCCTGGCTTTTATTCACTTGTTTCTCTTGTAATCATGACTTTCCTTTCTTTTTCACTTCACCTCTACTTTATTATTTTTTTCCTTGTCTCTTCCATTCCACTATATTTTTCCTTTCTGTTGACTTATCTTGATTTTTCTTAACTTCCTCAGTATTTTATTTATCTAGTTCATTTATTCATGTATGCATCTCTCTCCAATGGAAACTTAGTAGTGACAGATCGCATGCATTACATTTCCTCTATGCTCACCAATAAGGGGATTATGAAACAGGTCACCCCTTTACACTTTCACCCATCATGCCTCCCCCTTATTCCCCTCACCACGCCCCTTTGTCCTCTGTACACCACCAAGCCCTATTTTGTCACCTCTTTCTTTTCCCCAACCTTTGTTTACCCTCATAAAGAACTTTTTTCTATGTTTGTCTCTGTAGTTGTATTCCTTTCTTTCGTCTTTTTTTTCTTTTTCTCCTGATATTTTTCTTCCTGTCTCAAGTTCTGTTAGGTTTGTCACTTATTTATTTTATTTTGCTTTCATATTCTTCATGGCCTTTTTGTTATATTTCTTATTTACTTTTTAGCAATTTTTTCCTTTTTCATTTACTTATGCCATTAACTTTCTCGTCTCGTCTTTTTTTTTTTTTTTTGTCTTCTCTTTATCCTGTTCTGTCTACCGTTTATTCCTCTGTCCACGGCTTTTCCTTCCCTTCTCTTCCGTTTCTATCCTCTACTCGACATGCTTCTACTCCTTCATCCAGTACCATCTTCATCCCTCGTATGCCTTTGTCCTTATCATCTCCTTTCATTCCCTCGTCCTCTGTTCCCATCTACACAGCTCACTCACTCATCGGTGGCTTCCTCATCACTCACGTTTCCCCTCGCCTCCCACTAAATCATGAGGACATAATCGAGCGTCAGCAGGCGTCTCCCCTCACCCCTTCAACCCCTCATCCCCTCTCCCCTTCGCCACAAGGACACTCCCCTCTTTGCAACAAAAGCTGGGGTTGCAAACTCAATTACCCTGGGCTGCCTAGAGTCACAGGATGGTTGAATTGACTGTCATATTCTAATTCCACGTTCAATAAACTCCATAAACTTCCATTTTTGAGTTGTTTTATTACCTATTTTTTTATTATCTTGGTGAGGCGATGGTAGTGCGGTGAAATTGTGGTATTTATGGTGGTTGTGCCGCGTGTGACTACTGTCGTGGCATTCTAAGACTATTTAATATCAGTTAGTGGCCAAGTGAATGGTGCCAGTGCCAAGCGGGGACGTAGAGGCGAGTCCAGTCCACTGTGGCACCCTAATGGCACTCTTATAGTCGTGCCTGCTCTCGCTATCTCCATACAGACCTCCTTATTAGCCAATCAAAGCTACTTGTGGCTCTTACGGATTTTACATGTGTTCGTATTGTGCTTGTTTTGTTTCGTGTGTTGTGTTTGTGTTGTGTTGTGTTGTGTGTTTTGTGTGTTTTGTGTGTGTGATTATCTTGTTGTACTTGTCTCGTTGCGGTGTAGTAAAGTATCTCAGCTATACTTGTTGTGTCATGTTTTAATGCCTGTTTGTTTTCGTGTGTGTGTGTGTGTGTGTGTGTGTGTGTGTGTGTGTGTGTGTGTGTGTGTGTGTGTGTGTGTGTGTGTGTGTGTGTGTGTGTGTGTGTGTGTGTTTCTGTATAGGGTATAGTTACTTTATTTATATATTATTACCGTTGTTGTTCATGATATTGTCTTTTTTATTATGCATATTTCATTGTGAACAATGTCAGTTTCTTTTTTGCCATTGTCGTAATTATATATTTTATCTCATTTCATATCTAGCTTATTTTCCTTTCTATTATCTTGCGTTAGTTTCCTTTACCGTCTTCCTTCTGACTATTTTCTTTCTCCTTTTCAGTATTTCTCCTCCTCTCCTTTTCTTTATCAGTTCCTTTGGTTTAATTCTCTTCATCCTTCTTTTTATCTCTCTTATCCTTCTCAATCTCTCCCTTTTAGCACCAAACCGTTCTCCTTGTGCCCGCTTTTCTTTCTCCCTCTCTCCTTGCCCTCTGTCCAATCCCTATCCATCTGCTCTCTTTATCACCGCCGCCTCTTCCCTTTTGTTCATTCTCAGTCCTTTCCCTCTCTCTCCTCCCTATCAGTACCCCTTTCTTACCTCTGGGCTCCTCCGTATCTCCCGCCTCTTTTTCCCTGCCTCTCTCCTTCGCCGTCTTTCCACCAGGCGCCTCCAGTATCAAGCTACACTCGAACAACTTCGGTCCTCGTGTTTGCAATAACCTAAGGGCAGCGTTTTATTAGTCCCAGGTCGAAAACTTCAAATTAATTTCCTAATCCACAGTAGTAGGAGGACGCAGGGAAGGAGCGAGATGGCAGGGAAGGGAGGGATGGAGGCAATGTTTCCCTTTCCCTCCCTCTTACTCTGGTTCTCTTCCCTCCCTCCCCTTAGTCTGGCCTCGGGCACCAAACCACATCCCTGGGAATGAAGCCCCGAATCTAAAATGGAAGTGGAAATCTAGTACAGAACTTTGGAATTGTTTCTGCAGCACTGGTTAAACCTTTTGGGTGCCGCGGGTTTGCACGGCGCCTGAGTCTTTATAAGGAAAGGTTAAATCGTTTCTGTCTTTCTTTTGTTTTGTCTTGTTTAGTGGGATGAGGTTGTGCGCTGGGCTGGAGAAGCGTGTGTAGGAGTTGGAAGCGAAAGAGGAGGATTGGATGCTGTCGTAATTGTGCTGGGATAGTCGTTGTAGTAATAGGCTGGTAATAGAAGTGGCGAACTCTTTTAAGTGTTAAGAAAAGCAATTTGTACCTCTCTATCCCACGCACTTATTTTCTCCGTCACTCCTCCACGGCAATGATCAATTTCGTCTTAATCTCCACAAAACACACACAGACATGACTCAAGCCCCGCCCCTCGTTAGCACTCTCACGTATTACTCTGAGCACAAGCCGCCTCGCCCTTCCCTGCTCCCTCCTCCACCCTCGGGCCCAAGCGAGTAATAATAGCGATAAAAACAATTGTGTCCCCCTCAGCCAAGGCTCTGACGGGTGTAATATTAGTGGTAATTGTCCTATTTAGAGAAGCTTCTCTGGATGGGCTCGCCGTCTTGGGAAATATACCTCGAGGAATCGTGCTCTCCCTACCCCCTGTCCCTCCCTGTTTCCCTCTCGTCCCACCCTGTAACCCTCCCTCTTACCCTCCCTCTTACCCTCCTCTACTGCCTCACTACAATTAAGCATTTAGCATTTTTCCCATTACTCCCTAAGAGGTCCCGAAGGGCATGTTGCAGCCGCGTTGACAATGGACAGATAACAGGGAAATCCAATGGGAAATTTGCCCCACACTCAGCCTTCAATTATCGCTCCTGTGAACTAGAGAAATAAGGCTGTTTTTCCCTCCTCCGGCAGCAGCGCAAGATGGATAAGGGAAGGGGAGATTTCACGGGGACTGGCTTTAATGAAATGGGTTATTGAGACGAGAATTTGATGCTTATTGAACTTGCAACAAAATCCACAATGGCTGGTTGATGGGGGGTAGGCATGGGGCTTTTGCTTTTTTTTTTTTTTTGCCGCTGTTGTTGTTGCAAGGGCAGCGAGGGGTAGAGACAAGGGTGCAAGGAGGGAGGGTCGGAGGGGAAAGAGAGGGGAGTGAGGGGAAGTGGTAAAAGTGGCATGAACGTGATGGATTTGTGGTAATTTGTGTGGGAAATGTAATGATTGTGGTTAATATTAGTTAGTGGTTGGTTAAGATTTTCCGTTGTTGTGTGTGTGAAAGTGACGTGTTGCTTTGGTGGGTGTGACGATGATGATGATGATGATGATGATGATGATGATGGTGGTGGTGGTGATTTTGGTGATGCTATTGCTATTATTATTATTATTGTTGTTATTATTCCTCTTAATCTTATTACTGTATCTCTTATTATTATTGTTATTATTATTGGTGTTATAATCATTTGTGATTGTGTAGTAGTACTAGTATGTGGTAGTAGTAGTAGTAGTAGTAAGTTACTATTATTGTTGTAGTTATAATAATTTGCAATAGTAGTAGTAGTAGTAGTAGTAGTAGTAGTAGTAGTAGTAGTAGTAGTAGTAACAATAGCAGTAGCAGTACTAGGAATAATAAAAGGAACCAGCAAAACGATAGCTACAAATGATGCTGAACCAGGTGGAAATATAATAATTTTTTAAACACAGGATGCAAGTCGTAGAAATCTGACATCAGAAGAACAACGGAGAGGAATATGATATCCAGTAGAATGAATGAAACGTTCTATTGAGGAACATGGGAACCAAATTAACTGACATGAACGAATGAAGTGGCAAACGACACAAACTAATAACTCATTCACAGCAATAATTGATAAAAGGAGGCAGAAATGGAAGACGGGGAAGGAAGGAGATCGAGGCTAAGGCTTACAAGAAAAAAATGAAAAAAAAAAAACCGCGCAGAAGAGACACTACAATAGATAAAAGGAAAATAATGATACACGAAAATCAACGTTACTTTTACATCCCAACCCGGCCTCTATTTTTTCCATCCTTGACATATGGTTTTGCAAGAGTCTCCCCCTCTGTTCCTTCTCTCTCCCTCTCTTCTCCCTTCCTCTTACCAAATCGTATGGGAGATACAGTGAGTTATCCGGCTGTAAGAGAGAGAGAGAGAGAGAGAGAGAGAGAGAGAGAGAGAGATGAGAGGCGTGTAGGAAGGGAGGATTTAGAGCAAGAAGGGAGGATGGATGCAGAAGCAGAAGGGTGGAAAAGGAACCCGAAGGACATACGTGAGAGTCCTATCAGCTGCAGATCCTACTAGTTCCCGCCACATTCCCACGGCGAGGAGTGTAAGGAGCCATGCAGCGGCAGCGGGGAATCAGGCACAGGCGGCATGAAAAGAAGTAGTAGTCATGCAGAATGGAAGCGGAAAGGAAACAGGTATAGAGACGAGCTGACAAAAACAAGATGATTGGTTATTTTTGACGTGGTTACAATGGGGTCTTGTTTTGCCTTTTGGGTAGAAATGAGAAAGCAGGAAATGTGAAGGAAGGTTGTCATGGGGCATAGTAATAAAAGACAAATCCAGAGGCAATTATGGACAAAAAGGAAAGTAAGACAAGCCTGAAAACAAGAGGAAGAAAGAAGAGAGAAACTTTGGTATGGATAAACAAAATTTCAGCTTGGAAAGTAAAAGAAATAAGGAAAATACGGGGAAATAAGATAGGATCAGTATTAGTAGAAACAGGGATGTAGACAAAAAGTTCAGTCAAAAGTGGAAGATAAAGAGTGACAGAGAATTATGGATAAAAAGAAAGTGGAATACAGAAAACAAAATATAAGAAAAAAAATATAGGAAGTAACGACGAAATTGGAAGATGAAGACGCTCTCAGACATGAAGACAGTGAGAAAACAGGAAAATATAACGAAGGGGGAAAGCTCAAAAATACAATAATCATACAGTAATAACGCTGCTGATTGAAGATAACGCTACGCAACACAACGCAAGACAACCATGACACTGTAAACCGCTCCATCAACACGACCAACCAACCATTCACTTTCCCGAGACTGCAGACGAAGCAAACCATGAGAGACGCAACACAGACGCAACACAGACGCAACAAAACACAGCAAGTCATACCTACCCACCTACCCTTCTGTGTGTTGCGCCTTGCACCGCCCCGCCGCACAACACAAAGGCGCCCCTGCCATGAGCACCGCGAACTCACCAGGACGGGCAGCGACGCGTCTTCCTCCGTGAATACCCGAGAGTCGACCCACCGTTTTGTTTGAGCGCCTTTTGACGGGGTTTGCTCAGTCTCCCCTCATACAAAAAACGGTGACCATTGCAACAGGTTCTGCAAAGGGTGGCGTCGGGGCTGGGAGGGCTGACGGACTGGAGGGAGGAAGGGGTGAGGAATGGGACTAGTTGGGGGACGGTTTACTGGTGATGAAGGGAGGGTGAGGTGGCTGGTGTGATGTGGTGGGGGGGCAATGAGGAATAAAGGGGGTTCTTTAGTGGATGAGGAGTGAGGGGTGAGTAAGGGAGAGAGGTCAGGCAGGGGTGATGATGTGGGGGGTACGTCCATTATAGAATGAGTAAGGGGGGGCAGGATCCTTTGAGGGAGTGAGGAAGGAGGTTGAGTGGAGCAAGTAGAAGGATCATAAATGTTGCAAATGAACCCTGAGCCAGTGGATGGATTTTCACGCATGTTAGGCTCAGGAATGCTTCCTGGCTCAAGAATGGTAACAGCTTGGTGGCCCGGGGGAGGAGGAGGAGGAGGAGGAGGCAAGGAGGTATTCCCGTGTCACAGATGGTGGTGATAGTGGTTGTGTGGTTCAGGAAATATTTATTGCACGAGTAATAATTGTGGTTGTAAAATTTGTTCTTTGTTATAAAAGTAAATTATTATCTGAGATATTGCTGGTAACAATTATGCTATTCATTTTTTAAGAAGATAGTGACGATGGAAAGGCTATCAGTGTTGGTGGTTCGGCAAAGTGTGGTTGGAGGGAAAAAAATATAGAATCGCATAAGAAAGTTTCATTAGTTTCCCATAATTTGTCTTGTAGTGAATCTTTGTACTAATAATTACAATTAATTTTGACATCAGATGTTGTACTAATGATACTGCAGTGAAAACCTGAGACACTAGAATGGTGTAGCTACAATCGTGGTTTCAATAGACGTGATAGTTGCAGTGGTACATTTTATGGTATTTTAGTTTAGGTCGTTATTATGGTTCTAGTAGACATGGTGGTAGCAGTGACACATGGGATGATGGTGTTAGTGATAGAGTGATCTGGTGTTTGTTTTTTCATGTGCTTAAAATGACAATATTAGGATTGTATTGATGTTGATGTTAGAATGAATGATGTGATGATGGTTTCAGTGAGATGTTTGTGTCAGGATTGTCAATGTAGTATAGAGCAGTGGATGTTGGTGTACACTTGGTGGTGAGTGGTGAGGTGGCGAGGCGGGTGACAGTGGTGGGAAGGCCGGGAGTCAGCTGTTCCCATGTACACTGCCACTGTCCCTTCTCTTAGCTGGGATGAAATCATTAGCTCCATTGAAGACATACTGCGACTTGAAAGGAAGCAAGAGAGAGAGAGAGAGAGTGAAAGAGAGAAAGAGAGAGAGAGAGAGTGAGAGAGAGAGAGAGAGAGAGAGAGAGAGAGAGAGAGAGAGAGAGAGAGAGAGAGAGAGAGAGAGAGAGAGAGAGAGTCAGTCTGTCAGTCTTATTAAATATACCCATTATCCCTTCCCAGATGTACGAGGTGGACGAATTGGCGTTGACGGACGAGGTGAGAAGGAAGTTTATGCCTCTCTCCGTGGACGAGGACACGCACCAATTCCTCAGCAACTGCTTCGAACAGTCTGAGTGGCTGGTGACGCAGGTGTGGCACAGCATCGCCAAGGCTTTTCTCGGCCTCTTCATGACGCAGACTTCTATTAACGGGTGAGTGAGCGCCACCGAGGGAGACAATACTGGGAAGAATAACAACTGTTCAGCAAGTGGTTTAGAAGTGATGTATTGGGTAGAATTTATGGGAGTATGAGGAATTAATAAAAAAAATGTGTATGTGTTTG
>NC_059289.1:15298425-15303425 GCF_017591435.1 Portunus trituberculatus
TCTTTTCAATTAAATAGAAAAAGTTTAGTTTATTCTAAATTTCTAGTGTATTGCTATGATCTTAAATAATTAATATGCAACAAATTATACACAATGCACATGATTACAAAACAGAATCGTTACTTTCTTAGTTATGGAATTTTTACATCCTTAGGTTAACACAAGTAACTCAAAAATTAAACTTGCATTAAAATTAATATACATATATAATTCGAGTTTCCACCTATTCCAGTATGATATCTTGGAAAAGGCTAGCACTACCACTGTTAATCATAAATCAAATAAGAATATGCTGTTATTTACAATAATGCAAAATGCCTAAATATATACATATATATATATATATATATATATATATATATATATATATATATATATATATATATATAAACGGATAAGATTATATATATATATATATATATATATATAACATAGGTTCAACTGGTGAGGAAATGCAAAGGGGGCACTTTAAAAAGCTATTTTAATAACCCAATAATGAAACTGACATGCACATAGATATAACATGAAACATGAAACTGACATACACATACATATAACAGAAATAAATACAACAATAAAGAACCCAACTTAATACCGAACAATAATACTAATCCTATATGGAGGCAATGTGGAAAAACACGGGACGAGGGGAAGTGATACTTATGAGGTATCGCAGTTGTGAAGTGCTGGGTGATGGTTGATCCCACGGCAGTCCAAGAGACGTTGTGTTCACTGGTTGAGGCCTGGACCTCGAACTGACTTCCAGAAAGCAACATTTTCGGTTGAGTCGAATGGGGCCGCGTGAATCCAACTTCGGGACAGTAGCGGGGCTTCATGAGACGGTGACGTGGAAGGTTCATGAGACGGTGACGTGGAAGGTTCACGAGACGGTGACGTATATATATATATATATATATATATATATATATATATATATATATATATATAATACGAAATCATTTTGTTGGATTCTCAATATCTGAAGTTTGACATTCTTAGATTATAGTTCAAAAACATAAGCTTTTCACCTGTGTGAACTTTGTGTGGGTGGAGGAGCAGCGTCTGACTGAGAGACAGTGAGAATGCGTGGTGACTCATGACCGACCGTGTGACAGGATGCCGGAGTTCAGCCTATACGCGTTTCATACACGTCCAATTTAGAGGTTGTGGCTTATTACCACAGAAAACAGTATTCTATGACATACGGTAATCACCACGGAAACTTAATACGCCGTATTATATTAATTTGGTATCATCAATATCTTATATCGAATATATCACTAAGTAGTAAATTCTGTTAGGTATCGGAAGTATCGGCATAAAATAAGCCGATACCGATACCGATACCCGAAAAATGGGCCGATACCGCCGATTCCGATACCGATACTGATGCATCTCTATTCTATACTACAACTAAGCAAATACACTAAAGCCACAGTGGGTGATAATACTTTACTCATTAACTGCTCTCATACTTAGCTACTCAACCTTACTCAGCCATTCCTAACAATCCTTCCTCCTTCCTCCTCACACTTAAGTAACATGCATAGGGAAGATAGTTTAGGAAAATATACACAGACGGGGAAGTAGATGTGTATTTTTGGTAGATATTTTCACACCCTTCTCTTTTTTTCACTTTTTCTTCTTTTTTATTTACTTTTCCCTCTGTTCGTTATGTTCCTTTTCCACTTGTTTCCGTTTTTTTATTTTCCATTATTACTCTTCACCACTTTTCTTAATTTTCACTTGTACCTTCATCTCACCTGTGCCTCTTTCCTCTTCTCTCACCTTACTTTGTTTCCTTCCTTTTTTTTCTATTCTTTCCTTTCCTCTCTTCCATTGCACACTCACAAACACAAACACGATTACTCTTTCTTCCTTTTTTTTTTTTTTCGCTTTTTTTGCCCAATTACTCTTACGTTTCACCTCGCTGGTAATTTCTGCCTTCCGCGTACTGGTGTTTGCTCTGTTGGTGGTGGTGGTGGTGGTGGTGGTGGTGGTTAGGTTATTGCAGTTCAGTTTTCCTCTCTATTGCAGAACATTCTCTCTCTCTCTCTCTCTCTCTCTCTCTCTCTCTCTCTCTCTCTCTCTCTCTCTCTCTCTCTCTCTCTCTCTCTCTCTCTCTCTCTCTCTCTCTCTCTCTCTCTCTCTCTCTCTCGACAATCAAATCACATACATATCTCAATTTTTAACTTATTTTCACCTTCATCTTAAGCAACGGAGAACTTGATAGATAAAGAACGAAGAATATAAGAAAGATGAAAGGAAGAAGCGCCACCAAGAATAAAGATAGGAGCAGTCATCGTCAGTAAACAAGAATGATAAAATAATGGCTTGGAAGAATATAAAAAAAAATAAAAAGAAAACGCTGAGAAAGTCACTGTTGGGAAGAAAATTAAGAAGAATCGTCAGGAGGAAGATATAGGAGGAAGAATTACCGGCAGGAGGGGAAATAGACTCAAATGCACACACCGTTAAGAGGCAAAGGGAAGAGGAGGAAGAAGAAGGAGAGGAAGAGGAGGAGGAGGAGGAGGAGGAGAAGGAAGAAGACACTCACAGGACCCCCCTCAAGATTCCCTCCTCTTTTCTTAAACACAGTAACGGTTGCCTCACACATCTCTTCCTCCTACCCTCCCCTCCTTCCCTCCTTCCCTCCCTCCCTCCTTCTTTCAAGACTGCTGTATATAGAAAGATTATTATTATTCTTACTTTTTTCCCTCCCTCCCTTCACCTCCCGTCTACCAGCTCCTCCCACTTTCCTTCCTCTTCCTTCTCTTCCTGTTCTCCTTTTGTCTCGTCGTTTTGCCGTTCATGAAACCTGACCTGAGGCGACCGTCCCAACGCCAGGACCGGCCACGCTTCCGGCTCCCTCTTTATCCTGGACCGTCTCTGCTCTCGACTAAGTGTAGGTTCTCAAATTTATCCTCCTTTACGCGGGAGCATTGTGATCTGTGGAAGGGAGGGAAGGGAGGGAGAGAAGAGGAGGTCCAGTGGTGATGGAGGGAAATATGTTTATAATCTCTCAATGTCTCTCGCTCTCTTTCTCTCTCGTCGTATTTCGCTTTTCATGTCTGTGTCTCATTTTGGGGTTTAAATGTTGGGTTCTCTGGTTTCCTTATCATTATGTATTGCGGGGAGACGACAGAGAGAGAGAGAGAGAGAGAGAGAGAGAGAGAGAGAGAGAGAGAGAGAGAGAGAGATTGTAAGGAACATATTTATATTGAGACGTCATGGTTCTTTCATTATCATACTCTCTCTCTCTCTCTCTCTCTCTCTCTCTCTCTCTCTCTCTCTCTCTAAGTGCTTTTTAATCTTCTCCTTCACACTGTAATTGTTGGAGGTTTCGGCTGGAGAGGTCTTTCGCCAGCCACCTGAGACGGGGAGGCGGCGCTGCTGGGGAGGAGGAAGCACTGACGCGGCGCCGCAGGGAGGAAGCGAACTCGTATTGGTAATAATTCGTATTCGTAGGCGATTCGGATTAGATCGCCTTAACGTGACGATAAGTAGGTTTGGATTCCGAGAAGTGACTGGACGGGTGGGTTGGTGGATTGGTGGGTTGGTGGGGGGTTGGTGGAGGGGGTTCGTGGGTGGGTATGGCTTAGTTTGTTCTTGTCGTTGGTTTTGAGTTTGTGAAGGAAAGTGGTGAGAAATTAAGTTATAGATGAAATGTATTGAGCGATGAAATGAAGACGATGTTTTTATTTGATCTATTTATTGTTTATTGTGTTTTATATTTGATTTGTATATTTTTTTGTGTGTTTAGTTTTGTTTCACTTATTATTATTATTTTTCTTTTTATTTTGTACTTCTTACTCTTGTTCACTATTGTTGTTACTGTTGTTGTTATTATTATTATTATTATTATTATTATTATTATTATTATTATTATTATTATTATTATTATTATTATTACTATTTATATTGTTATTGTTATTGTTGTTGTTATTATTATTTTTTTTTTATTATTATTATTATTATTATTATTATTATTATTATTATTATCATCATTATATATTATTATTATAGTTGTTGTTGTTGTTGTCCTCTTCCTCCTCCTCCTCCTCCTCCTCCTCCTCCTCCTCCTCCTCCTCCTCCTCCTGTTGTCAGTCATCTTCTTCCAACATGACGGTCCATCACTTCGGGTCCTAGTTCTTGTTTTTGTTCATTCTTATTTGTCCTCCTCCCTCCTCCTCCTCCTCCTCCTCCTCCTCCTCCTCCTCCTCCTCCTCCTCCTCCTCCTCCTCCTTATTGTTGTAGTATCGGCCAGTCGTCTGAGCCGCTCCTCCCTCTCACCAGAAGTTGTTTGCTCAGGCTAAAGCAACACTCTCTCTCTCTCTCTCTCTCTCTCTCTCTCTCTCTCTCTCTCTCTCTCTCTCTCTCTCTGAATCTTTATTTATTATTATTTTTTAACATGACTTACAATTTATTAATGTATTGTTTAGTTTAATATTGTGTACCTCATCTAAATTTTCATTGATATTTATTTATTTTTGTTTATTTATTTATTTATCTATTTATTTGTTTATTTACTTTTAGTTAAGCTTAAAATTTGTGTATAATTATTTTTGTGCGATTAATATTTTTTTTTCTTCAATTAGGGACGATTCTTGATGATGTTCTATTGTTTCTCGCTTTTTCTTTTCTTCTTATTTAATTTTCTTTCCTTTTTTGCTCATTTTCTTTTTTTTTCCTCAATGACAAGGTTTCTTTTCTTTTTTTCTTTCTTTCCTTTCTCTCCATCACCAGTTGTCTCTTCTCTCCCCCTCTTTCTCTCTCTCTCTCTCTCTTGCTCTTCTCTATCTTCTCTCTCCTCCCTCCCTCTTCAATTTTTCCATATCATGCTCCTTCTCTCTCCATTACTCTATTGGTGCACTCCTCCTCTTCTTCTTCCTCTTCTTCCTCCTCAGTTTTCTTCTCTTATTTATTTTTTTCTTCCCTCCATAGTCATCTTCATGTTTAGCTTCTACATTCATTATTATTACTGTGGTTCTTTTTATTAT
>NC_059289.1:15318425-15320925 GCF_017591435.1 Portunus trituberculatus
CTCCTTGGTTTCTTTATTAAAAGCTAATTACTTTTATACATGCATCCTTTATTAAGCAAACTTATCAAAGAATTCATACATGTATACTCTTTCTTTCCTCCCAACGAGTAAAGCAGAAAGTCCCGTTTTACACGTTGAACAGATCACAAATAACCACTTATCAGAATATTGCCTCCGCCTCCACGCACATATGCATATCTTATATATATTTTTAACAACAGTTTTTTTTTCTTATATAAGCTTTCACCTGCGAGGCATTCTACGCTGAGCACCTATGCAAATTTTGGGCTTGAGTGCGACGCTTGTTAAATTTATAGATATCAGAGTTCCCTTACCCGCTTGCTTCCCGGGAATTACTTTCTGTTTACCGGGAGACTCATTTATTTCTAAGAGTCGGGTTAGAGTCAGGTTACTTTGCATACGCGACTTGGAATCTTAGTTTACGCAGACGTGGAGGGGATGGGTGGCTGGTGGGGGTGTCTGGGCGTGAGGGAGTGATGCGGGGGGTTAGTGGTCAGGGTGGTGGTGTGGCCCGGAGAGTAATGGCTCACTTACCGTCTTCATTAACTGGTGAATTGTGACAAATGCTAACGAGGAGTGTCATTCCAGGGGTAGTTAGGAAGGCTAATGAGTTTATTAATCAGAACCAACGACCTCGCCCACTGCCAGGACCTTCTTTGTTGGGGTATGTTGTGTCTCTCTCTCTCTCTCTCTCTCTCTCTCTCTCTCTCTCTCTCTCTCTCTCTCTCTCTCTCTCTCTCTCTCTCTCTCTCTCTCTCTCTCTCTCTCTCTCTCTCTCTCTCAACCACACAAACATACGTCCTTCTTAATTTTTTCTAGTTGCATATCTCTCCTCCTCCTCCTCCTCCTCCTCCTCCTCCTCCTCCTCCTCCTCCTCCTCCTCCTCCTCCTCCTCCTCCCCCACACACGTCCAAGCCCAATAAATACCAATCCATCAGATAAAAACACTGGCAACTTGTCATATTGATTGATTGCATAAAGAAAGAAAAAAAATAAGAAAGAAAAAAAAAAAAAGAATGGGAGGGTTTGAGATGTATGATTTTATTCAAGCACCAATCACCAGCAACATGTGTTAGGAGATAAGGGGTAATAAAGAATATTATGATGTGTGTGTTAGAGAGCTAAGCCAATATATGCTGAGAGGGGAGTCGAGTGCTTGCTGCCTTCACTCTTACACACTCATTCTCTCACACTCTCACACTCGTACACTTGTCCCTCTTCCTCATCCTCTCCTCTCCCTTCCCCTCGTCAATCTGCTCTTCCTCTTCTTCTGTCTCCTGTTTAGTCTTCTCTTTCTTTTATGTTTTAGCTGTGCGATGTTTTTCTGATTCATTCTCTCTCTCTCTCTCTCTCTCTCTCTCTCTCTCTCTCTCTCTCTCTCTCTCTCTCTCTCTCTCTCTCATCCGAAAAGGCGTTTTAATTATTGTTTGAAGATGCATAGGTGCGTCTGAGTCTATTCACACACACACACACACACACACACACACACACACACACACACACACACACACACACACACACACACACACACACACACACACACACACACACACACACACACACACACACACACACACACACACACACACACACACACACACACACACACCTTTCACATTACGAGTGTGAAAAATTAACGTACCTTTGTTCACATTTACTTCTATAACACAAGCCCACCACGCCCGCCACACGCCTTCCCGTCCCTTCACCGTCCCTACCTCCTCCTCCTCCTCCTCCTCCTCCTCCTCCTGCTTACCTGTGTCTTCATTTCTTAGCTCGTCCAAACACCTTAAGCTGATAGCATCACCTTGCCTTTGTTTATGACACACACGCCCCTTCCCTCCCACTTCCCCTCCTTCGCCTTCCTCCTGTCTCCTTCGTCTTCCTCCTCCTCCCTCGGCTACCATTCCCTCCTCCTCTTCTCTTCCCCCATTCCTTCCCTCCCTTCTCCTCTCCTTTTCTTGGCTCATTTCATTTCGATTTGTTTCTCATTTTTTTCCTCTATATTTCGTTCTCTTGTTACTCAGTGTCTCTTTTTTTTTCATTCTTTTTCCTTGTTTGTTTAGTGTTTTGTTTTTCTTTGGTATTGATTGGCGTTTTGTTTTGTGTTTTTTTCTCTCTTACCTCTTCCGTGTTTCTCCAATGGAATGTGTTGCTATTTATTTATTTATTTTTGTTAGTCCTCCGTGTCTTTCCACTAGTCACTGTTATGTGTTGGTGTCTCGTTTTCTTTGCCTAGCCCTTCTTTCTTCTCCCTTTCATGATTTCTCCGTCAGTGCTCCTCCTTACTGTTTCCTTTGTTGCATACCTTCCCTGTTATAATGCTGTACTTTCTCTCGTCTGCTTGTCAATCTTTTATTTCTTTTCGTACTTGTAAATTCGAGATACAATTTTGTTTCGTATTTCATTTATTTATTTTGTATTGTTTGTATCTTTTTTTCTGCTCCTACAAGGCTCTCTTCCGCTGGCACTCCTTCTC
>NC_059289.1:15323425-15325925 GCF_017591435.1 Portunus trituberculatus
CCACACTCCACCAAGTTCCACCACACGCCACCAAGTTCCACCACACGCCACCAAGTTCCACCACACGCCATCAAGTTCCACCACACGCCATCAAGTTCCACCACACGCCATCAAGTTCCACCACACGCCACCAAGTTCCACCACACGCCGCTAAGTTCCACCACACACCGCCACGGATCCTCCAGTGATAATGTCCCAGAATTCCTTCGTAAATTATCTCGGTCCTTTGTTTTCGTTGTCTTCGTTGGCGCAAAGTTCGAAAATGAATGTTAATTATGCGTGGGGTTAATTGCAGACATGACGCAGAAGGGCAGAGAGAGAGAGAGAGAGAGAGAGAGAGAGAGAGTGTGTGTGTGTGTGTACATAAAAAGAACATATACAGGAAATTTGTCGGTCTGTAACGGAGGTAATTTTATTTATTTATTATTTATTTATTTACTACTACTACTACTACTACTACTACTACTACTACTACTACTACTACTACTACTACTACTACTACTACTACTACTGCTACTACTACTACTACTGCTACTACTACTACTACTGCTACTACTACTACTGCTACTGCTACTACTACTACTACTACTACTGCTACTACTGCTGCTGCTGCTGCTGCTGCTGCTGCTGCTGCTGCTGCTGCTGCTACTACTATTACTACTACTACAGAGAGAGAGAGAGAGAGAGAGAGAGAGAGAGAGTGTACATAATAAAACAAATACCAAGAGATATGTCTGCCTGTAACGAAAATATCTTTATTCATTTCTATTTACTATTACTGCCACAAAGAGAGAGAGAGAGAGAGAGAGAGACAGACAGACAGACAGACTACCTACAGTATATTTTTTCCTCTCTTTTCTCTGCAGTGTTGGTAACTATGCATCCGTGGAACATGAGAGGATCTGGTAACAGTGTAAATTTCTCATGTTTTTCTTCTTTAATCTCCTCTCGCTTATCTTCCTTGATTTTTTTTCCTTTCATAAGAGGTAATACAGATAAGACTTAGCGCTCTTAATTGTGTTTCCAAATAGCTGGTAATTAGCGGTGTACGATGCAAGGAGGATTTATGGCGTTGTGAAATAGCCAGAAATTATTAGAGTTATAAGCTGTAAACGAGATGCAGAGGAGGAGGAAGAGGAGGAGTAGAAGGAGAATTAAGAGGAGGAGGAGAAGTAGGAGGAGGAGGACCTTAGTGAGGGTGGAAGCGTGGAAAACATACTGAATGAACACATGCAGGTCCGAAGGAAGCTTGTAAACACTGAAGAGGAATGCAGAAACGAATGAGTCTTTTGAAAAACATGAAGGAATAGACACTTGATGATGAAATGTACACTAAAACTAAAGATATTGGAACAGAACATGAGAAAAATTAAGTGTAAGAATTAATGGAACTTTGAAGAACATTACGAAATATGAAATACATAAAACTGGACAAAAATGAAAAAAAATGAGAAGAGATATAATACAACAAAAAAAAAAAAAAAGAAGATGAAATACAATAAGAAAAAAAAACATAGGATTTAAAGAGAAGACTGGAAACAAACTTGAAGAAAGAAAAAATACTGGTAGAAGTTAAAAATAAAAAAAGAAAGATAAATAAGAATGTGTGGCTTAAAAAACACGGTGGAAAAGAAAAAGAGATAAAAACATGACAAATTAAACATTAAAAAGTAATGGAAGAGAAGGGAACAAGACTGAAAAGGGCGCAGAGCAAAGTGAAAGAGACGAATAATATCAAATGAGCAAGCCTTAATTAAACAGGAACATTCAGACGCACCGATTATCAAGACTAATACTTCTCATTGCACGATAAAAAAAAAGAAAGAAAAACAAGTCAGAGAGAGAGAGAGAGAGAGAGAGAGAGGAAAATAATGAGAGGAGAAAAAAAGCACTGGAATTTATCTCCATCTGCGTTATCTCTCGTGGCTTCCAAACACTACTGACTCAAATTGACGTGGGGAACGGTCGGTGATCACTTGGCGAGGATTCAAAGCGAGGCACAGCGTGAAAACCCAGAGGTCCAGGTAACGCCCCGGCCACTTTGCTAATTAAGGTATCAAGCACCCACGACACACCTTTCCTTCCGCTAATGCCGCGCCACGGACAGGTGTAGTGGAGAGCATGGATGTCAAGAGGTGATTGAATTATAGGGTTCGTTGATGTATGCGTTGTGTGCTTCTAAATTAATAAAAGGATGAAAAAATGGAAAAAAAATCTACTTGCTGTGTGATTTTTGATAGAAATTGTTGTTTTTTTGTCAATAAACTACTACTACTACTACTACTACTACTACTACTACTACTACTACTACTACTACTACTACTACTACTACTGGAAGGATAGAATAAAGTAAGGTAATGCTGTTTTTTTTTTTATTTAGTATTTTTCCTTATTTTTTTCCCTTTTTCCTTCTCCTCTGCGTCTATTTCTCTTATTCCTTCTCTTTCTTTCTTATGTTTCGTTGTTATACATTTATTTTATTTCAACCTTCCTTCCTTTT
>NC_059289.1:15328425-15348425 GCF_017591435.1 Portunus trituberculatus
TCCATATATCGCCGGCAATATATGATGTATATCGTAACTTGGGTCAGGAGAGATTGCCCTTACTCTTCCCTTCATCCTCTTTTTCTTCCTCCTTTTCTCATTCTCTTTCATTCTCTCTCTTTCTTTCATTTCACTCCCTCAATTACTGGTCTTCCTTCCTCTTGCTTTTCGCCTTCTTGTATTCTCTTTCTTTGGCTTGGTTCTCTCTCTCTCTCTCTCTCTCTCTCTCTCTCTCTCTCTCTCTCTCTCTCTCTCTCTCTCTCTCTCTCTCTCTCTCTCTCTCTCTCTCGTCTCTCTCTCTCTCTCTCTCTCTCTCTCTCTCTCTCTCTCTCTAAATCCACTCTCCCTCACCCTCTTCTTATTCATCCTTTCTTCTTACGTTAGATTTACTGTTTCTTCCTCCTCCTCCTCCTCCTCCTCCTCCTCCTCCTCTTCATGTATTTATTATTTTCTTTCTTCTCTCTCTCTCCTCTCTTCCTTCTCTGAACTTTTCCCTCAAAGCTTTACAGAGAAAACGGGAAGAGCGGTCTACGTTTCTCTTTACACACCATTGCTCATTTTCTGTTCATCGATCATAGCTTTTGTTTACGTTGAATAAAGCATCATACCCTCCTTTTCTTTCTCCTTAACTAAACGGGCACTTATGTATTACTTCGCTTTACTTTTATAGTGTGTGTGTGTGTGTGTGTGTGTGTGTGTGTGTGTGTGTGTGTGTGTGTAACGGTAAAGAGCTGGGCATGTGTGTTGTTGCACGGTGGGAGTCGAACTGTTGTGGAGAAACGTTTAGAGTGACTGGGAGGGGTGGGTCTCCAGTGTGCCCAGGTGTGAGAGGCTGCAATTGTATGAAGGCACTTTTAATTTATGTCTGCAATAAGCTTATGCCTTTCTCATGCAAATCAGCGAGAGCAAATAAGAGGAAAGGGAGGAGGGGCAGGGTTTGTGGAGCTCCTGCAGTCCTCTCCCCTTCTGTCCGTAATACTAGAGGGCTGCCCACCTGTGTTTTGCTCTCCTCAGCACACACCGCCTTGCTTCCCACCTCTCCCTCTCCTTCTCCCTCTCCCTCTCCCTCTCCCTGCCCCATACCCGTATCCATCCCTCCCCTGCTCAGGACATCATTCCTTATACCCTTTCTCACCACCCTGCCGTCTGCGCACCGTTGAAACACACACACACACACACACACACACACACACACACACACACACACACACACACACACACACACACACACACACACACACACACACACACACACACACACACACACACACACACACATGGTCGTTGTCGTTTTACATTTTGCGTGGTTGTTTTCTCTCGTTCATTTACTATTTATTTATTTTTTTTCATTCTGAGCTTACCTACGTTTAGTGAAGAGTGTCCTTTGTTGATTCTTTATATTACTCGTCACTTTAGAATGTATTTGCTTATGGGTCTTCATTTTTTTTTTTTTTTTTTTTTGTGAAGTTTGACGTGGTAGTAGTTAGTTAGCGTTTAATTGTGACTTTCCATTTAATAAGCAGGTAAATATGTCATTACTTTTCAATATTACTGTCTAGCATTTTATTTTTTCTGTAATATCCTGAGTAAATTTACGTATTTCACTTAAAAGATTCCTTCCTTAACACTCTCTCTCTCTCTCTCTCTCTCTCTCTCTCTCTCTCTCTCTCTCTCTCTCTCTCTCTCTCTCTCTCTCTCTCTCTCTCTCTCTCTCTCTCTCTCTCTCTCTCTCTCTCTCTCTCTCTCTCTCTCTCTCTCTCTCTCTCTCTCTCTCTCTCTCTCTCTCTCTCTCTCTCTCTCTCTCTCTCTCTCTCTCTCTCTCTCTCTCTCTCTCTCTCTCTCTCTCTCTCTCTCTCTCTCTCTCTCTCTCTCTCTCTCTCTCTCTCTCTCTCTCTCTCTCTCTCTCTCTCTCTCTCTCTCTCTCTCTCTCTCTCTCTCTCTCTCTCTCTCTCTCTCTCTCTCTCTCTCTCTCTCTCTCTCTCTCTCTCTCTCTCTCTCTCTCTCTCTCTCTCTCTCTCTCTCTCTCGTCGTTCCTCTGTCTCTCGTCACATTCACTTTTTACTCCTTTGTGAGCGACTGTTTAGCTCCTCGGAGTGAATCGAGACGCGAGAAGAGAGAAAGACGGATGAGAGAGAGAGAGAGAGAGAGAGAGAGAAGAGAGAGAGAGATTGTTTGTTTTCTTATTCGAGAGATGACTGGCGTTTTGGTTTGATTTGTTTTGTGATTGATTTGTTGATGTATACGCGTGTGTTTGTGTACCCTTTTAGGTGTGTGTGTGTGTGTGTGTGTGTGTGTGTGTGTGTGTGTGTGTGTGTGTGTGTGTGTGTGTGTGTGTGTGTGTGTGTGAAGACGAATCGTATTTATTTACTGAATTGTGTGCGTTTAAATAAGGAGTTTGGGTGAAAGGAAACACCTACACACACACACACACACACACACACACACACACACACACACACACACACACACACCGAGGAGAGGGACTGCCTTGTCTCGTCTAATCCTCGACAAATGAATAAGGAAGAATAGAGATCGGACACCCTGCCTCACACCCGCCTACTCTCACCCATTCACGTCCCCTTTCCTTGTTACTCGTCCTGCTCTAAGTCCCACCACGACCTCGAAGCGCCTGAGACTCCCTTCCCTAAAACCTCTCACATCTCTCTGCCTCTTTCTCAGCCTCGCACGAAACTATGGACTCCCCTTCATATTTTCACTTTTTTTTCGTTTTTGCAAAGGGCCTAGGAAGTGATAAACCAATGATTTAGTAAAGCCACTAGTGTCTTTTTTTTTGCTGAATAGAATATCCGCCATAATCACGTTGGCATTTATCACCCATATATTCGGATCTATCAGTATTCGCCATTATGAACACGTATAGGGAGAGAAAATAAGCTTAACTTCCCATGTAGCGTCAGTCGAAAGTCCCTTGTAATCAGCTGGGAATGTTGTCTCACAGGGCTGGGTTTGATAGAAGCCTTGGTGTTCTCAGGGGTATTGGTGCCTTCTCTTAGACTCAGCTGGCATGGAGAGTCACGAATCAGGAGTTCAATAGGAGTGATGTATCGATTCTTTGTGTGTGTGTATGTCTGTGTGTGTGTGTGTGTGTGTGTTGCCTCATCTTCTGTGTCCCGTCTGATGAGCTGGTGGCTGTAGGAAGCTGTGGAATTAACTACTTCTTGTTCTGTGTGTGTGTGTGTGTGTGTGTGTGTGTGTGTGTGTGTGTGTGTGTGTGGACGTGGTGGTGGTCCAGGCTGCGGGAAAGGTATAGGTGGTGGTAATCGAAACTTGTTAATTTTATCAGATTTTTCCTACTCAGATCCCCTCACACGAGCCTCCTCTCACTTCACCTTTCTCCTCCTCCCTCGTCTTGGTCTTCCTCCTCTTCCACCTCTTCCTCCTCCTCTTCCTCTTCCGCCGTGTCTCAGGTGGAGAGAGGGAGGAAGGGAGAGAAGAGAGAGAGAGAGAGAGAGAGAGAGAAAGCGACCACCCACAGTAGGTAACGCGATCCACCTCCACCAGCAACAATAAAGTTAAACGCTGTCTGTCCTTACTTTATGCGGCGGCTTTTTTTGGGCGCAGGCTTAATTGTGGAGAGATTGGCTGTTTTGTGGGTCTTTTCTTTTTTTCTCACTTCTCTCTCTCTCTCTCTCTCTCTCTCTCTCTCTCTCTCTCTCTCTCTCTCTCTCTCTCTCTCTCTCTCTCTCTCTCTCTCTCTCTCTCACACACGCATACACACACAGAGATCACATCCTTTGATATGTATATTTACTGTTCCTTCTTGCTCCTATCAGATATATAAGCATAGTTTCCTACGAATTTGGCATATAATTGGGTAGCATTACCGAGACTGGAGCGTCATTTAGTTACGAGTGCTGGGTTCATTTACATAGGTTATTTATTCATCTTTCGTAGCTCTCTGTTCCCTTCTCGCCTAACCCTTTTACAGCCACGGCCCTTCTTTGTTTGCATTCTGGTCTCTGTAATTTTGTTTGCATGGACGAAGAGAGAGAGAGAGAGAGAGAGAGAGAGAGAGAGAGAGAGAGAGAGAGAGAGAGAGAGAGAGAGAGAGAAAATATGGACTGGTATCTATTTTTGTCTTTTCTCGGCTGCAAAATCATTTAAAAAAAAACGAAGAGCAAGAATTAGTGATTAAAAGTTTTAATTATGCAAGAAAGTGTGTAGCAGGGAGGGAATTGAGGCATCCTGTAGCTCAGTCACCCAGCACACCTTTCATTAATCATATACAAGTGCAGTAAGTGATTAATATTATTTACCTTGTGGTACGATTGTGGTAACCTAACAATTATTGAACGTTTAGAACACATTTAAGATTATGTGTAGCAGTGAAAGAATTCATGAAGATGACCTTTAGCCCAATCACCCAACACATATTTTATTTATCATATACAAATACTGTAAGAAATTAAAATTATTTAGCTGGTTTGAAGATAATGGCAAGCTAACAATTAATGAAAGTTTCCAATACATTTAAGATACCATGACATCAGTAGTTTTGCATTAAGTTTTAATTTCACTTTAGTCTTTGGAAATGTTTGGGATATCCATATGTGAGTGTGGAAAACAATAATCAATACCTGCTTACTGTGTACAATTAAAGCAACATGATATATTCCAACGCATTTTATCCTTAACTCATGCTGCATTTTTCCTCTTGAGAGTATGCCATTGTTTAAAGTATTACCAAAGCAATGAAAACATTTTAATTTTCTCGCTGCATTGATAGTGTAAATCTTATTCCTCTCCACATCTATGATTTTCTGGCAGAACTGTTTATTTCCTCGGTGCTTGAAGTTTTATAACTCTCAATTCTTGTCACAATTATTATACCCCTCCATGCTGGTGCTTCTTTTTAGTTCCACCAGGATGCAGCACGCGGGAGAGTCATCAGGAGGAAGAAGGGAGATGCAGGGAGCGGAGAACGGAAGATGGAGATAGTGAGGAAAGTGGGTTAGGGGCGAGAATATGAAGAAAGGAAAGAGAGAGACAGAAAAGAAAGAATTGTAGCGGAGGAAATGTGAGGAACGGGATTGTAAGACAGAGAGAGAGAGAGAGAGAGAGAGAGAGAGAGAGAGAGAGAGAGAGAGAGGTAGGTGACCGTCTCCCTGATGCAGTCCCCGATGTGTCCTTAAACTCTGAAGTCTTACTCAAGTTTCACCTCTGAGCAGAGATACTAATTGGCTCATTACGCAGTCAGGGGCAGGTGCGCGTTACTCACCTTGCTCGCTGCTCGCCCGATGAATTGCCTAATTTGTCTAAGGCGCGATTTATTAAGTGGATCTTTGTCTAAATGGAGACATTTGACCGACCTAACGAGAGATAAGGATGCGGGAAGGGAGAGGGTAGTTTGAGGGGAAGGGATGGGTGAGGAGTTGAGGGGAAGGGAGACCTGGGGTTGATGCTAGTGAAGGGCGAGGAATGGGAAGGTTAGATGAGTGGGTAAAGTTGGAAGATAGGAGGGATGTGTGTGGAGGGAAAGGGAGACTTACTTAAAGGGAAAGGGTCAAGGGAGAAGGTGATTAGGTAAATGATGGGAGAGAGAAGGAAGGAAAGGACTGTGTGTGGCTGGCTTACTCGTATCATTAGTTTCTGCTGCTGATTTTTTTTTTTTTTGAATTGAATTACTTTTGTGCTCATGTCTTGCACTGAAAGTTGACATCGCATAATACATAATCGCATATATACATATACACACAAGTAATGTTGTCTGCATGATCATAGGATTTTCTGTTTAAGCAAGAATCTCACGTCTCAGTTTGTTGTGTGAATGTCTTGTCTGTGTTGGCGTCACGATGGACCGAATTAATTCACCAAAAGATAAGCATTAGCATCTCCCCATTCCTCCCTCAGCCCTCAGTCTCCGAGCAGAACCCTTAACCAGTCCCTTTATAAAACATTAAGCCAGTCCTTCTCCTCCTACAGGACTCCACACCTTAGCTCCTCCCTCCTTTTAGTCTTTCTCCTCTGCTTCTCTCCTTCAGGAAGCTTCTGACTCCTTACGTCCTTTCTTTAGCTCCCTCCCTCCCCTCCCTTGTTCAGGAAGCCTCTCCCTCTCTCTTCCTCTCTCCCTCTCTCCCTTCCTTCCCCTCTAGTGACTCCCCACGTTGGGTTCCTTCAATTGAAAAGCTGCCAAAGGATCTTTCATTACGACCTGCATGTGAGGTTTTTACAAAGCTGTCTTGACAAAACCTATATACACATGGTTCGTCTGGGCCTCTGTTATGTAGATGAGGTGTGTGTGTGTGTGTGTGTGTGTGTGTGTGTGTGTGTGTGTGTGTGTGTGTGTGTGAGTTGCCTTGTTTCATAGCTTTTCTTTTTGGAATTTATTCTTGTTTTAAGTTTCATGTCTTAATATTGATTTTAATTTGGCGATTTTTTTTTTTTATACCATGTGGGCTTTTCACGGGAATTTATGGGCTAAAGGGGATACTTTTTAGGGTACCTCCTATCTCAAAGCCCACCCGCTAGGAAACCGTTGCCCTGAGTGAGGAAGCCCAACCTGCACTCAGACCGTGGACAGGATTCGAACCCTGTAATAGATTGTAAGAGACGGATGTATTTTACGTGTGTGTGTGTGTGTGTGTGTGTGTGTGTGTGTGTGTGTGTGTGTGTGTGTGTGTGTGTGTGTTTGTGTTTATAAGCCGGTGGTGTGACAGTCATCGCGGTGTCACGGCGGGACAAAGTGGTGGAGTGTCCCGCGAGACCCACCAACACATCACGCCGTCATTGGTATTCCGCGGACACTCGCCCTCCACTCGCCTTCTCGCCCTCCACTTGTCTCCTCGCCCTCCACCCGACGTACACTCCCTCCACTGAGCTATCTACTCATCTTCCATAACATCTATTCACTCTTTGCTATCTATTCCTTCACATTCATCTTCTACTCCGTTCACAGTTTATCTATTCGTGTATTTCATATTAATTTACTATCTTTTATTTGATGTGTTTTTCTTTACTTTGTATTTTGTCATATTACTACTTTTATTACTGTTTTTTTCTTTATAATCTTTCACACTTACCAGTTCTCTTATTATTTACAACTCCTTGCTATCTTTTTGGCACTCAACTCTCTACTCTGTCTACTTAACATTCCCTCCATCCGTCCATCTTTTATGCCTACCATCTACTTGACCTTACACGCCTGCCATCAATTCCCACCTCTTTCTGCTCACCCAATCCCGCTCCCCACCTGCTTCTTCCACACCTCCGCCTCCACGAAGGGCCATGACCTGCACCCTTCTTGCCAGAATAATGGCTTTAATTAATATTTATTCCCCTGAGCCGTAGACCAAAAAATAAACAAAGCAAACAGGGACTGGCAAGGAAGGCTGGGCAGTGTTATGTAAATCAGTGAGGCTTACGAAGTCAAGCAGCACCGGGTATTTTCTAACCTACACGACCGTCCAGCTGTTAGGGAAAGGCCGGACTAGGAGAGGAGAAACTTGATTATCCTCATTAAATCACCGTGAGAGTCTGGCAGGTAAACAACGAGCTGTCCTTCGTGCCTTATGTCGCCGGATTTTTATCTTTCCTTCCTTGTCCATCTTTATCTGCGTCCTTAAGTCCTTTTAATTGATATGGAAATGTTGGGATTCCACTGGAAGCTCCCGCCGGCTAAAATGTCCTAATTGATTTCCAGGTAAGCCACGTGGACGGCACACAAGGGCGGAGTGGCCACTGTTATGCAGATGAGAACACAGGCGAGCAAAACAAAAAGTTCATGCCGTGTACTTACTTACCAGGTGGCGCTGTGTGTGTGTGTGTGTGTGTGTGTGTGTGTGTGTGTGTGTGTGTGTGTGTGTGTTGAGGTGAATTTGTGAAAGCAGCTTGAATTCTTCTTTTTCTCTTTCTCCACCTACTTCTTTTATTTTCCTTTCCTTAGATGTTTTAATCCTTCTTTATGTCGGCGTTCTTCCTCCTAATTTTCCTCCTCCGTGGTCTCTCTCTCTCTCTCTCTCTCTCTCTCTCTCTCTCTCTCTCTCTCTCTCTCTCTCTCTCTCTCTCTCTCTCTCTCTCTCTCTCTCTCTCTCTCTCTCTCTCTCTCTCTCTCTCTCTCTCTCTCTCTCTCTCTCTCTCTCTCTCTCTCTCTCTCTCTCATTTCTTCCTTAGTCGTATTTTGTATTTCTTTTTAATATTTCATCTTTTTTTCTCTTGCTGTAAAGAGAATTGGCAGCTTCAAAAAGGTAGATATATCAGGCTGTATGTATGTATGTATGTATGTATGTATGTATGTATGTATGTATGTTTATTTGCTTGGGTATTTGTTTGTTTACTTATTTGTCTACTACTACTACTACTACTACTACTACTACTACTACTACTACTACTACTACTACTACTACTACTACTACTACTACTACTACTACTACTACTACTACTACTAATAATAATAATAATAATAATAATAATAATAATAATATCTGTCATTAATACCACCACCACCGCCATCACTACCACCACCATCACCACCACCACCACCACTTCGTTATGTTGTTATGGCTCACCGTTCGTATTTTTTCCTTTCCTGTGTCAGTTTTTATGCATATCTAATGTAACCTTGATTCTTCTTCTACCTCTTCACTCATCCACCTACCGCCCCTCTTCCCTCCTCGTCCCTTCGCCATTCATAAAGCCAGCCCTACACTACCTAGTCATTCTCCTCTCCCTTATACCCTCCACCCATTAATCCCTCTCCCTCCGTCCCTCCCTCCTCCTTGTTTACAAAAGGACACTTCAAAAGACAGTCGCTCCGTCAGTAGCTAAATATGAAGGTTATTTGTCCGGCCCTTCGTTGGGAGCGACAGTGATGAATATTCAAGACTCAGGTTCAGAGGGAAAGAATGAAGGGCAACAGAAGGGGGACTTGAGGAAGGTCTGTTTAGGGCGCCCCTCAGGGTTGGTGCTTGAGGGCATGTAGGGTGTGCACGGTGTATGGGTCATAAAGAAGGAGAGAGGGTAGTTGTAGGGTGAAGGTAAGAGGGCAGTGGCTCTATATGGTGTATGGGGCAGTGAGCTAGTCAGGGTCATGATTGAATAAACTGTAGTAGTTCCATGTATTTTTTTCTCCCTTAGTATAGTTTTTTTTATTTGCTCACAGTCTGTACAATAGCATTAAGGAGGAAGGGTAAAAAGCAGTGTCTCGATAGGGTTTATTGGGAAGTAAGCTGGTCAGGTTTATAATTTGAAATACCAGCTGTACTTAATTTTTTTTTTCCTTTACTCGAATCTCACGTCCTCTGTTCAGTTCGAAATCTCTACAAAAGCTAGTGGTTGATAGATTCTTTGTTTATTAGGTGGTTTACTATTATGGCAAACTAAAAGCAAGGCAAGGAAATGAAATGTGCTGTGCTACTACGACTTTTGGTCACGGCTGTACAAGGGAAAGAAAAGGTTTAGTGAGATAAGATGGGAAGAAATGTTTTGATTTTAGTATCTTTTCCTTTTTTTCTCTCGTGTCATCAACTATTTTTTTATTTATTGTTTTTTTTAAGGCATTGCTGGTATTACTTGTATTTTTCTTCTTTATCATTCTCATTCGTCTCACTTTTCGTGGTGACTCGCCCCTTCACCCCTTACTCATTTCCTGGGACACCTTCTTCGTCCACTTCCTTTAATCATATTCTGGTATTACGTGGCTCTCCCATCCTCCTGTTACACCACACATCTCTCCATTGTTCTTTTTTTTCTGTGGTTAATCTTTCCTTTATTCATTATTCGCTTTTTCACACCGCCCTCTGAGCCATGTGTGTCTTGCCTCACATTCTGTTTCACACCCTCCCCGCGTCAAGGTGTTTCAGGGCTCCTTCCTTCTCCCCTTTCATCACTTCTTTACACTCCTTTTTCCATCTCTTCCACTCTCTTCCCGCTTGCTTCTCTTTCTCCTTTCTCTCTCTCTTTTCCTGGTGTGTGGCAGTTCTCTTCTTCCTCCTCTCCAGTCTCTTGTGTGGTGCTCCTCTTTCCTTACACCCCTCACACACCCTTTCACCTCTCCTATTCCTCCATTCTCTCTTCTCTCCTCCATCCCTTCAGTTGGGTCCAAGAGGCCACCGCCCTCACACATGCAGATGAGGCTGGGCTGAGGTAAACACGGAGCAATTAAGGGCGCTGGGAGTGGCGGGTGTGGGGAGAGGCAGGCAAGGGCGGTGGGCAGCGAGAGGCGAGGCAGGGCTGGCGCTCCTCACCGCCCGCTAATGAGTCACGCTGCCCAAAGATCGACCCGGGCCTGTCTCACGTTTTCTGTGAAGGTTACACAGCCGAGGAACGTCCAGGAAAAGACGGTGCTTGTTTCCCTGAGCTTAGTGTTCTTCCATATTTGACGCGAAGGCTTGTAGTGACGGGATCTTGAAAGCCACGAGGGTTAGTGTCCGTCTTGTGGCTTCGCTCGCCCGCCCACGATTCCCCGGCCAGCGCGAACACCCGGAGAGACACAACGAAAGGATGAGAAACTGAAACGCAGCACTAACTTCCACCTAATGTTATCGTGACCACTTTTCCTCGGGTATAATTAAGATTGCTCGAATTTAAGTCCCGGCAAAGGAAAACTTGTTCCTATATATTTTCTTGGGGGGAGGCTAAAAGAAAAAAAAAAGAATAAAAGTACTAGGGTCCAGTTTTCTTTTGAGGCAGCCCGCGTCACTGACTCACGGGGAGGGAAATTAAGCGTGGCAGGTGCGGCGCTAAAACCTGTCCTTGGTCACCGCCGGCGGCAAGTGCTTCTCCCGAGGACCGTGTGAGTGTGAAAAGAATTGTCGACTTTTACTATTCATTTAACCATTAATGAGAATACCTCGCCGTCACGCACGCATCACACGCACACACACACACACACACACACACACACACACACACACACACACACACACACACACACACACACACACACACACACACACACACACACACACACACACACACACACACACACACACACACACACACAGAGAGAGAGAGAGAGAGAGAGAGAGAGAGAGAGAGAGAGAGAGACAGACAGAGACAGAGTACGGGAAACGAGATTCTTTTACTTTTTTCTACATTTTTTCTTTTCTCTTTCTCGTATCTCTCGTTTTTTTCTCTCTTTTCTCTTTTTTTGTCTCGTTCGGCAGGTAACTTTGCCTCTAATTTGGCCCTAATCACCTGCGCTAATTGATGTGCATTGTCAGCGTCAGGTCAGTGTGAAAGCTGAAGTTAATTGCGGCGAAGATCAGGTAGAGGAGGGACACAGGAGGCGAAATGGGATGCCTCCACCTTTGTCGGGGAAAGTCAAAGGGGGCGGAGGTAAAAAAGCAAATAATTAAAAGCCTTCACTGATGCTATTTAAGGCTTGATAGCGGCAACGAGGAGAGGGTACGTGTGCTGGTGCCTCGGTGTTACTGGTGACTGCGGTGGAATGCTGGTGAATGGACGGGTCAGTGTTCGTCTTGGTGTGACTTGCTGTGTTGGATATCTTTTCTCTCGTGGCTGGCTTTGTTGTGACTTCGTTGTACTTTATGGTGATTTGTTGCTTATTTATTTATTATTTGTGTTCATGAAGGAGGTTGAGCAGATACAAAAAATGGTGGAAATGCTAATAATTTTAATAGAGAAACATTGCATTATCTTATTGTCCTCTAGTTTATGTGGTATTAAGACAGTAAATCATTGGAAGCACAAAGATGCCTTCGTTGATTACATATTTTTATAACTAAAGGTATATTCATTCCTTTTCCGTAAATAGAATTGATAATATATAAACGAAAACTTTGAAAGAAAAAAATATTCAGTCGTATTTTTCGCGTTTTCGTAAATTAGAAGTTCAAAGTTAATGATGAACTTAGTAACCGAATATATATAAAACTACTTAGCAAATTCTTTTTAATAGATTATAAACTAGAAATAATGAGTAGAAGCTTTGTCATGAGCGTGAGAGAGCCCTGGAGGAGACACTGCAGAGGAATATATTGCGCAGTATCCCCTCCGCAGTGCCTTCCTCCACCTGGTCATGCGGACACTGAATCCTCATTACCTGTCCTTCCCAGTAAGTGAAGCCTCGTCTGACCCGCATGAAACCACAGTGCCTGATATTAATTCTCTCGCGTGCTGGATCACCTGAAACCTGTGCGTGGCCTCGTATCCCATCCAGGTAATTAGACGCCAGGTAAGGCAGGCCACGCGAGGAGCCACTTGACCTCCGCCACTCATCAGAAATCGAGAAATGGTCGAAGATTTTTTCCCCTATCTCCTGCTTTTTGCGTTAATTTTCTGCGTGACTGTGTGGTTTCGTGAGAGGCAGCCAGGCAGGGGGGAGAGCGAAGAGCAAAGAAAGGGAGGGTTTTCCAGGTTCTTTCAAGGTGGGTCATATTCAGTTAGTGTTTATTCAATATTCCTTTCGTTATTTAGGATTCGCTTCTCAGTGCAGAATTTTCAGCGGCGGTTCTCTGGTTTCCGTGACGTGTGTGTTTAAGCTTTCACTCGTCTTTGTCTTGCTTGTTTGCTGTTTGCTTTTTCATTCACTTTCTTTTAGTCGTCATTCTTCCAGTTGGCGAGATTTCCATAATTAATCTGGGTGAAGGTTTTGGGTACAAGAGACTGGGGTGCTTTTTTGCATAATATTCGTGAGGGATTTAATGCAAGGAATAAGTGAGGAAATTGCTTATATAGCGTAAGGAAAATAAAGAAAACGAGGATGAATTAACACAAAGAAAATGAATGAGGCTCGTTAAACTTGGGAAAAGAAATAATATCGGTTTCAAGTTTTCATCGGAATAAAACGTAATAGAAATAGGATAGAAAATAACAACGAAAAATAAGAGTTTGGGCAAAGAAGACAGCTTGGGCGCAGAACAGAAAGAAGAAAAAAACAAAAAAACTCTTCATTGATACCAGCTGGTGTGTGAGAGAGAGAGAGAGAGAGAGAGAGAGAGAGAGAGAGAGAGAGAGAGAGAGAGAGAGAGAAGAGAGAACACACCTGTGGAAACTTGCGTGAGGCAGAAGAGTGACATGACAAGGGTGTTGAGAGAGAGAGAGAGAGAGAGAGAGAGAGAGAGAGAGAGAGAGAGAGAGAGAGAGAGAGAGAGAGAGAGAGAATTTTCCTTAACTCACCCACTTAACTAAACAAAATATAGACAACATTAACATTACTTTTCATAAAACTCCATTTTCAAAAGTAAAATGAAGAAAAAAATACCATCGAGAGAGAGAGAGAGAGAGAGAGAGAGAGAGAGAGAGAGAGAGAGAGAGTGGTGTGATTGCAGGGATGGAGAGTGGCGAGTTAGGGAACAAAACAGGGAATTGAGGGAGGCTGGGGTTGTCCTGGAATAGTCACGATCCTTTGAAGTAATTGGTGGTTTCCTTATCTCAATCCTTGCCTCGCTTGGCGCTGGCGATGAGGTGATGCTACACGCTCTCTCTCTCTCTCTCTCTCTCTCTCTCTCTCTCTCTCTCTGGTATTTTTTTTCATTTTACTATTAGAAATGCAGTTTTATGAATGGTAATGTTAATTTGGGCCTTTATTTTGTGTAGTTAAGTGGCTGAGGTAAGGAAAATTCTCTCTCTCTCTCTCTCTCTCTCTCTCTCTCTCTCTCTCTCTCTCTCTCTCTCTCTCTCTTGCAAACTTTCTTTTTCCTGTGGTTGGCTGTTGACGCGCCTATCACAGTGCGTCCTTCCCTGCCCTTCGTGGTTTTCCTTCGTAATAAATCAGCGCCTTATTAACTTGTGACCAAAATATCGGTGGATGTTAAGTATGTGTAGCCTGTCTTTGCTGTCTTTCATGTATTTATTTTGTATTTATTTGCTTCTGGTTCTTTTTGAGTGTTTCTCTTTGTGTTACATGATGTATTTTGGTTATCTCAATGTTCTCGGTGTCTGTTTGTCTGTTTGTCTTTATTTATATTCTTTTCTTTTTCTCTGTCTTCGTGTCTGTTGGATCTGTTTGTTTGTTTTTTTTCTTTCTGTCTATTTTTATTTGTGTTTTGTTTATGTGTCTCTCTTTATTTTTGTATTTCCCTGTTGTTGCCTATTTTTCTATTTTTTGTTCCGCCTTTCTCTCTCTCTCTCTCTCTCTCTCTCTCTCTCTCTCTCTCTCTCTCTCTCTCTCTCTCTCTCTCTCTCTCTCTCCTGAAGTGAACGGAAAGCATGGTGGTGGTTTCGTCATGTTTATGTTTCCCTTGAGGTAGTATGCAGCAGCTTATTCCCTTATTACCGTCATTACGCCTCTATGATAATGACACTCTCTCCTGACTGGGGGGATCAATTTCTATATCGCCCTCTCCTTCCTTGTAACGCATGGAAATTCGTGTATTATATTATATTCTAACACTTTATTTCCATTAGTGAGTTTTGATATACATGGAGTTCTGACGCTCAGGTGTTGAGGAAGGTAAGTGTTGGTGTTGTTGATTTTATAGAAGGTGTTATTGTAGTGAGAAAACAATATTGGGGTGTTGTTGGTTGGTGTTATGGTGAGGTTGCCGGCTAGTGATAATAGTGGTAGTGTTTGCTTGATATATATATATATATATATATATATATATATATATATATATATATATATATATATATATATATATATATATATATATATATATATATATATATATATATATTTTTTTTTTTTTTGTATAATAGATGCATAATAGTAGTCAAAGAAGATTCTTGGAACTAATATACTTGAAATGGGTCACTTGTTTAACGTTCTATATACTTACCTCAAGAAATTCTCAGCAGATTCATTCAGGCATTTAGAATACAAAACATTAAAAAAAACATCCACATCATTCTGTCCAGGATTTTTGCTAATAAACTAAACAACCATCCGAATAGTCAGTTGGTTGTGGCGATAGTGGTAGTGGTGGTAGTAATTGTGGTGGTGGTGGTGGTGGTCTGCGTCACCTGTTACGGAAGGAGTCACTCAGGTGTAGCTGGGAGTCGCCAACTGCGCCAAATGCACCGGGTGTTTTCCCAGATCCATTAATGTAACGACGCCCCACCACCACTACCACCACCACCACCACCACCACCACCACCACCACCACCACCACCACATGCTCATATCCTTACTAGTTCCCCTCTGTTCTTCATCCTACAGTTTCCCAGCCTCCTCCTCACCTCTGTTCCTTCTGTACTCGAGGCGCAGCAGTCCCCGGGGAAGTGCTTGGCTACATTAGGGATTAACCTTCGTGTTTCGGACACCGCTGTTGACTTGCACTTTTCCCGCGGCCCGTATGGTTGCCAACGCCCTCACCCGCCACCAATTAATACCTACATCTCCCCCACACGCCCGCTGCTCTCTCTCTCTCTCTCTCTCTCTCTCTCTCTCTCTCTCTCTCTCTCTCATTTTTTGTGTGTTTTGCTCTTAACAAATGCAGTTTATGTAAAGAATGTCAATTAATTTACCTTGTATTCTCTGTACCTAAATGATAGCTAAGTTAAGGAAAAACTCATTAAATTAAAACTCTCTCTCTCTCTCTCTCTCTCTCTCTCTCTCTCTCTCTCTCTCTCTCTCTCTCTCGCTGTGTTTGGGAGGGTCTTTTAATACCGCGTGAGTTTTGTCTCCCCGCCAATAGTGGGAAGAAGAAAGAGTGCAGTGGAAATAGAGCGTAATAAGGTAGCTGAGGGAGAGGCGGGCTGGACCAATGCGCGCGCAGCTTCTAGTCTTGGAGTAGCAATTACTTGTCATTAATTATTCTGCCCCGGGTCGTCAGAGTACAGAAGCCACAAGCACTTATTATTATCTTTTTTTTCTTTTTTTCTTATACTTCTCCTGGACGCGTTTTTCTACCTCAGGTTTCTCGCATGCGGCCAGCCAGACGCGTCGGGTTCGGATATTTAAGTTGTAAAAGATTTTTCTTGCACATGTTTTTCCCCTGTCAGTAGCGATTGTGGGGAAGGCGCTGCTGTCTTGACTCTGCTATTCTTCCTCACTTCCCTTCAGTTCCTCCGTGTATGTAACAGAGATAAAGCCCCGTGTTTTGCTCCCGTGTTTCATTCCGTGTATATCTTTAGGGTGCGTTTCTACTCGTGTTCCCTCTGCTCATTAACTTTCCGAAGCGTCATTACCTAAGTTTCTATTTTCCTCGGTACACAAGACAAGAAAACGTTAAGAAAATCCACCAAATGAAGGTTAAGATTAAAAAAAAAAACGTACTTAGATAAATTAGAAACCTGTTAAAAATAAATGCTAGCTTGTATAATTGTCTCCAGATCCAGAAAAGAAGAAAAATAAACTATGTATACGCGTTTTTTTTTTTTTTACCTTCATTCATCTCGGCTTCTTATTTTCCCAGCGGCACTTTGACTTTTGTGGGCGAGATTAATTAAGAGCAGCATATTGTTTTCCTTTTTAGGTCGGCATTGAGTCTCCTGCTTTCTTTTTGTTTTGGAGAGTAATGTGTCCAGACAGATTAAGACCAGACTGAATTGATAGAGTTTACATTACTCTTCATTTTCATCGCTCTGCCTCTTCTTTCTTTGCTTTTCGTTTTTATCTCTATTTTTCATATTGGGATTCATTGTTTTGTTTTTTTATACTTATTGCTTTATTTTTATTGTTTGCCTTCTTTCATCGTCTCTCTCTCTCTCTCTCTCTCTCTCTCTCTCTCTCTCTCTCTCTCTCTCTCTCTCTCTCTCTCTCATCGCCTCCCTTTAAGCCTCTCAACGCGGGTACTTAACCATTTCAATATTCACAACCAACATTATCTGAGTCTCTCTTACCAATTTTACTTTCATCCTTTAATTCCATAATCCATACTGTCCTTCTTGCAGGCTGTTATTCATATTTCCACTCCCTGCATGCTTCGTTATTGTATTTTCCTTGTTCTACCACTTTATTCTCCCCCCTCGCCACACTCCTTGTTCTGGTGCTCCTCCTGCTCCTTCTCCTCCTCCTCCTCCTCCTTCCACATTCCGACCTTCCTTAGCTTCGCCGGGCATTCATTAAGACAGGGCCCGGGGGCTCGGCGTGGGCTGCTGATGAAACGTAATTATCTTATTCAGCAGAATGAAGCACTAATCTAACACGGGCCGGCAGCTGCAGTGTGGCGGGGTGCTGCAGGGCTCCACTCCGGCTCCCGCGCTGTTCCCTCTCTGTTCCCCTGCCTCTGTTTTATGTCTCCTGTCTCCTGTTTTGTTGTTTTTGTCTTTGTTTGGTGTGTTAGTGGTGTTGGTGGTGTTTGTGGTGGTGGTGTGATGTAGGTGTGTGTGTGTGTGTGTGTGTGTGTGTGTGTGTGTGTGTGTGTGTGTGTGTGTGTGTGTGTGTGTGTGTGTGTGTGCTTTGATTAATGTATTTTATCTGTTTTCGTCCCTTATCATTTTCTTTGTATTTTTATTCTTTCTTCTCTTCTTATGTTTTTTTTTTCCTTAGTATCTTGTCATTTGTTTCCTTTCCTCTCCTCTCTACCTCTTTCGTCTCACCTTCTTTAAATTATGATCTTCTTACCTCTACATTAACGTATCTTTTCCTTTTTTTCCTTTATTTTGCCTTTCTACATCTGTTTTAATTATTGGCACCATCAGTAACATGGTATTATTATTTTTCTTATTTGTTTATTCCTATCTTCATTTTTATTTCATCTCATCTATATACTTTTCTTTTTCTTCAGGTATTATGTAGTTTATTATTACTCATGTTTGAACTGACGTCTCTATTTGCACATCTTTCTCTCTTCGTCAAAAGTTAATTCTCTCTGGCGCTAATCATTCATTTTCTCTTTAAATCTTTGTCTTGAGATCTCTTCCTTCATTATTTTCTTCTTCTTCTTCTTCTTCTTCTTCTTCTTCTTCTTCTTCTTCTTCTTCTTCTTCTTCTTCTTCTTCTTCTTCTTCTTCTTCTTTTTTTCTTTTCTTTTTTTTTTTTCTTCTTCTTCTTCTTCTTCTTCTTCTTCTTCTTCTTCTTCTTCTTCTTCGAGAGAGAGAGAGAGAGAGAGAGAGAGAGAGAGAGAGAGAGAGAGAGAGAGAGAGAGAGAGAGAGAGAGAGAGATGAGATGAGATGAGGACGAAATGAGATGTTGAAGCCATAACATCATAACGTATCGATCATTAAACTGGCTTCATAAGACCACATACCTTTGGCCCTTCACTCTGCACCAATTACCTTCTAAGCTCGCCGCAAGGAGACGCCACCTTCAGCCCTCCTTCGTCGTGCCGCGGGGAAGTCACTGCCACCGCTAACACTACATTCCTTAACCCTTTCAGTAGCATGACGCGTTTCCATTTTCATTTTGCTTACTATTTGGTGATTTTATACAGCTTCAGGAACTTATGTGGAAAATAGAATACTGAAGACTCTGGCCATTAATCTGACCTCCATAGACTCTTCGCAATGTAGATAAGATCGTCTAATCATAACCAAAACTCTTAGTGAAATTGCATCCCAGTACTGAATAGGTGAAGGACTTTGCATAAATTACTTTGCGGGTGATGCGATTGTTAGCTGGCAGAATTTTCGGTATAGAACGTTTGTCAGATGGTGTGTGTTCTGCCTGGCTCACTGGTAAAGAACTGGTGTAGAAAACTAAGACATGTTCGAGTCCCGCTTGGTTATTTGTATGTGGGTGGTGAGGAGCCTTCGTCTTTGCTATCTACACTTTTTGCTCTTGATTAGGTAGTGAAGTTTATCGCACATGTTAGAAAAAAAAAGCATAAGGGATAAGATTTTCTACAAGTGTTTGCTTTTCCTTTGTGTTCCTTTGTGCTGCTTTCCACTGCTTGACTGCCTTCCCTAGTTGGCTGGCTGGCTAACTATAATCTGCTCATTTCTTTGGTTGGTTGACGTGCATTTGTCTAGCTGTCCAGTTTGTTAGCGCCATTATTGTGCTAATGGTCGGGTAGCTAGTCGGCTGCTTGTTAGGTGGTTAGGTGAGTGTATAGCAGGTAATGACTCCCACTTAAGACTTCCTGTGTTGGCCTGAAGAGACTTGGAAGTTCTAGTTAGTGAAGTGACTGATGCTGTCTGTCTACCACTTCTCACGCTCCCTCCTCTTATAATTCCTCCTTTTCTCCCTCCTTTACACCACCACCACCACCACCACCACCACAACCTTCTCGTCCTCCTCTTCCCGAACACCCACTGACACCTCGCCTTATCCCTCCCTCCCTCTCCTCCCTCCCTCCTTCCTCCTCCTCCTCTTCCTCCTCCCACCCCTCCTTCTCCTCCTCACGTTAGTGGAAGTTGGAAATTAGATTTTAAATTTGTGATTCCTGGTACATTATTTTTCATTGTCTGGTTTGTGTGCGTTAGTACGTGTGTGTGTGTGTGTGTGTGTGTGTGTGTGTGTGTGTGTGTGTGTGTGTGTGTGTGTGTGTGTGTGTGTGTGTGTAATGAATACTAAAATAGAACAAAAAAATAGCTTCTCTTTCTCTTTCTCCATGTTCTCCTTTCTTTCGTTATCTCTCCCTATCATGCATATCTAAATGTAGTCACTCACCGGGGTTTTTGTGTCATCCTTTATTTTTTTTTACGAGTTGCTTCCATTAATTTAGCTGGATGCGGGTAGACGCCGACCTTGAATTGAAGAAAATTACTTAAATTGACTCTTACAGGTCCTTGCCATGTGCTAAGAGTTCGGGAGGAGACGGGGTGGGGGGGAGGAAAGGAAGTGAAAGGAGACAGAAGAAGAGTTGAGCGAAAGGAAGGAAGAGGAGGAGGAGTAGGAATGAGGAGCGTGATAATAGACGTGAATAGTACTCAAGAGAGAGAGAGAGAGAAAGAGTATATGAGCAGAACAGATACTAGAAAAGCTAGTTAGTATCAGTTAATGTATTGTCTAATTGTCATTTACATAAGGGAGAGCAGGATAGATAGATAGATAGATAGATTGGTAGATAGATAGATAAATGTATAGATATAGATAAATAAATAGATAGAGATAAAGATAGATAGTTAAATGGAAAGATAGATAGGTAGGGAGAGATTGATTGATTGATTGATTGATTGATTTCTATTGACATAATACACCTTGAACATGAAACACCTATATACGTATTTATATAATGGCTAAATCTCCCAA
>NC_059289.1:15360925-15370925 GCF_017591435.1 Portunus trituberculatus
AGAAGAACAAGGAAGCACGACCACAGCCACCGCCATCATCACCACCACTACTACCACCACCACCGTCAAACGTGAGGTAACAGACAAATATATGAGACTCCAAAAAAAAGAGACATAAAGACTGACAGAGTTATGCTGAATAATGATGAGAGAGAGAGAGAGAGAGAGAGAGAGAGAGAGAGAGAGAGAGAGAGAGAGAGAGAGAGAGAGAGAGAGAGAGAGAGAGAGTCATTGATAAAGAACACTCAAGCTAACACAAAATCAAATCACCAGTAATAATGAAGATAGGAAAAAAATGTATGTAAAATCTTGCATTTAATTTTAACCACTTGAAAGAAGAGGAAGAAAGAAAAATCCCAGTAAAACCAGTAACGAGGGAGTATTGCCCAGAACTAACCTAACATAACGTGACTAGTGCTCGTTTTCTCACTTCTGTGCTTCACCTCCACTATTTCAAAAGGCTTTATCTAAATATACTCCAGTTTTTTGTTGAAGGTGATTTTACGGTTCTAGGGGCAGATTGACGTTATTTCTACATTATTAACTGGAGAAACACTCTTGAAAACTCCGCTAATCATCTCTGTGGCCTTGGAAAACAGTCGTGGTGAGAGAGCAAAGCGTTTCTGAATACGGACCTAGATCCTTCTCAGTATACGAAAAAGGCAGCGAGAATAAGAAAGTGTAGTAAAAAGTTTTCATCAGCAAAGCAAGACTCCGTGGCGGGCGAGCGATAAGATGGATGACAGAGTTTGTTAATGTTACTTTGCGTGACAGACTAGTAAAGTAAAAGCAGTCGGTTAGATCAACAGACCGTGACGTATACAAGGGTTTCGACGCGCTTATCTATACTGCAGGAGTGAGAGTGAATGGAGGAGCTGATATGCCAATCGTTTGCGAGACAGTTGGGTAAACAGAAATTAGGTTAGGTTAGATTAAATTTTGTTAGGTGGTGAGCAAAATTAGTTGAGCGCTCCCTCGCATGCATCGAGTTGTATACTTAAGTAATAAAAGAATTCCAGCCGATAGGAATTGAAGAAAAATATTAAGTCAATCCCCTGCGAGACATACAGGTACATGAACACAAGTTACTGAGACAATCCCACTCTTGACACGCGAGACTGAACAAAGATAAGGACTCAAGAAAATTTGCTTAAAAACTAGTAGATCTATAAGCGACGATCTCTGTATAAAACATTGTACTGTGACTATTTATATTATTTCTGTATCTCTATCCTATTCAGAAATTCCTCTAATATTAAATAAGCTCCCTGCTGACTCGGCACTTACCTGATTGTTGAGGCTAATCTTAGTATCCACCCCCGTATGAGACAGAGCAGTGGGAACTTGGTAGGAAAGCTAAGGTTGAGGCAGGATTATTATAGATTTTCTTCCGTTACTAATACAGGTCTTCTTTAGATAGGAAAATGTTAAAACCTGTAATCAGAAAGCAAAAGAATAAATACTATATAATATTCCTGCATCAACTGGAATCTCTCCCACCTTCCTTGTTACTAAAAGCTCTTCACACGTAGACCAATTGTGAACTAACACCTGAACCTACCCTAAGAAAGTCACAGGAAGAAATGTACCTTAGATTTATTCCACTCCCTCAAGACTTTCACCACTATCGCTGCCGTTGTTGATTGTGGATTTTGTCCGGAATTGGCGTGGATTAAGCGTCGTTCATTTAAAATTACGTGTGACTATCTTGCGCACGTTAGTCATGCTCAAAATTGGCGCGGTTTATATCATTGGGTGGTGGGAAGGAGGACGTGCTGCATAGGACACCAAGAGGGAGGGTGTACGTGTCATGGCGTTGGGAATGAGTGTGGGGAAATCTTCATGGGTTGTTCAGTTGATGTATTTCCCTCTCTCCCCTTTCTCCTCTCTCCTCTCTTCTCTTTCTACCTCCTGCCTCTTCGTCCGTGACTCTTCCTCCTTTCTCTTTCCCGTAAATCTCGCTTACTTGCGTGGAAGGAAGGAAGGAAGGAAGGAGGTACCCGCCTATCAAGTACTTTGTTGTGTCAGGACTCCCTCACGCGCAGCTTCCCTTCCCATCAGAAATATCTCACACCATAAATTGTAACTCATCGCCAGCTCAGGTTCTTTTCTCCTCCCCATCCTCCTCCTCCTCCTCCTCGTATATTTTGCCATATGTAGGTGACGACAGGTAAACAGTAGTAGGTGTTTGTTAGATACCTATTTATATTTTCTTTCTTGTTTATTAAGTTAAGTAAGATCCGAAGCGTTTGACCTGTGTGTGTGTGTGTGTGTGTGTGTGTGTGTGTGTGTGTGTGTGTGTGTGTGTGTGTGTGTGTGTTTCATGTGGCATATTCCGTTGCCTCATGATGTGTTGGTGCTCCGTGCTGCAGAAATGGACACTTGCAACGGAACTGTGAGCCTTAATGACGGGCAACATGGCGGGTGGAGGCAACAAAAGTCCTGCAGTTGCCGCTTCCAAACCTCGTATTTCATATTTACCTCCCACTCGCTCCGCTGGAAACTTCCTGCATCGTACCACCACAACCTCCACCACCACCACCACCACCACCACCACCATTACCTTTTCTATGTTTGGGTGTCGGGGTGCAGGTGTGTAGTACATAGGGTGGTGTTTTGTTTATTTATTCTCTCTCTCTCTCTCTCTCTCTCTCTCTCTCTCTCTCTCTCTCTCTCTCTCTCTCTCTCTCTCTCTCACACACACACACACACACACACACACACACACACACACACACACACACACACACACACACACACACACACACACACACACACACACACACACACACACACACACACACACACACACACATAGTCAACAAATCACGTCAAAAAAAAGGATACTAAACTTTGGAGGAAAAAAAATATATAGAAAGGAAAAGAAAACACCATAATTAAATATGTGACGATGCATTTGGCTCGGTGTGACGGCGGCGGTGATGGAGGCGGCGGCGGCTGCGGCGGCGTGAGAGTGTCTGCGCGGCGGCCGTGACTCACTGGCGGCGACCATAATGACTCTTGATCACTACTGTTACCGAGGTGGTGTTGGGGCCGCCGCGGGACACACCGCCCGCCGTCACGCCACGTCGCCTCCTTCTTTCCCTCCCCGTCCACTGCTCTCCACTCTCCACTCCACACTCACGCCCACTCCACGCCTTCCCTTCACTCTTACGCCGCGGTTATCCACTCCCTCCCATCTCCAACCTCGCCTGTCAGTCAGTCACTGTGCCGCATGATTAACTACAGTGTGTGTGTGTGTGTGTGTGTGTGTGTGTGTGTGTGTGTGTCTTTGTAGGTTTGCGTCTCCCGCCGCCTGCAACCACAGTTTCGTGACCTGTTCTCCGCTCATTACCTGTTGCTGGGGACGAGCTGAGGCGGGGGTAGGCTGGGGCGGGGCTTAGGGCTAGAGGGTACTGGGAGGGGCCGGTAGAGGATAGGGTCTGGTGTTTGGAGTTCTGCCAGTTGCTAGAATGTGGTGAGAAGTTATACCTTAAATTTGAAGACAGTTGTGATCGGGATGTGGTGGAGTGGGGCGTGTCTCTGAGGGGGGAAATTCTCAGTTGCGTGGGGAATGAAGAGCTGTGGGAAGGGTGGGTGAGGAATTATGGGTAAGGGACGGGAGGGGGGCAGTTTCACGGTCACCTGGTGTATCACATGAATATAGTCAAGCGAACAAGAGCCGGAAGCCGGATGTTTAACGAGGCTGCTAGTTGGCGATTAACGAAGATAATGCAGGTTGATTAGGTAATCAGGCGACCCAGAGGTACTTTGATCGTTATTTCAACATGGAACCTCTTTTGTCGATATTATTTTCCTTTCCTTCGAGACCTCCCAGTACTTCGGCTGTCTGTATCCTCGGGGCTTGCATGATGTCGGGCGGGGGTGCTACTGCCTAATTAAAGAGCGTGTCATGCCTCAATTTTCGGCGTAATTATTTACCTGTCTGTCGGGAGCATTAATTAAGTGCATGCAGCGGTGGCCATGACGTGGAGCCACCGCCGAGACCCTGCTACTAAGAGGAAAGGGGTAGATAAGAATGAGGGGGGAAAGGGGAGGGAAGGCAGTACATAGGGGAGAGAAACAGGTATTCATGTACAAGGGAAAAATAAAGAGAGGTGTGCTTGGTTGCATTTTTATGTGTACCCTGGCTTCGGTTAATAGTATGTTAATTATGATTATAATGGTAGGGTGGTGGTGCTTGTGGTGGTGGTGGTAGTAGTAGTAGTAGTAGTAGTAGTAGTAGTAGTAGTAGTGGTAGCAATGATAGTAATAATAATAATAATAATAATAATAATAATAATAATAATAGTAATGGTGGTGGTGGTGGTAGTAGCAGTAGTAGTGGTGGTAGTGGCTGTAGTAGTAGTAGTAGTAGTAGTAGTAGTAGTAGTAGTAGTAGTAGTAGTAGTAGTAGCAGTGGTAATAGTATATTAGTAGTAGGAAATGAGGAGGAGGAATATAAATGAATACAAAGGATGTCTAAGCAACAGACTTTGATGTCCTCACTGTATAAGGGCAACTATTATACGTTAAACTTAAGGATAAAACAGAAGGAATAGGACGACACACACACACACACACACACACACACACACACACACACACACACACACACACACACACACACACACACACACACACACACACACACACACACACACACACACACACACACACACACACACACACACACACACACACACACACAGTGTAGTGTAGTGGTTAGCACGCTCGACTCACAATCGAGAGGCCCGGGTTCGAGTCCCGGCGCGGCGAGGCAAATGGGCAAGCCTCTTAATGTGTGGCCCCTGTTCACCTAGCAGTAAATAGATACGGGATGTAACTCGAGGGGTTGTGGCCTCGCTTTCCCGGTGTGTGGAGTGTGTTGTGGTCTCAGTCCTACCCGAAGATCGGTCTATGAGCTCTGAGCTCGCTCCGTAATTGGGAAGACTGGCTGGATGACCAGCAGGCGACCGAGGTGAGGTGAATTACACACACACACACACACACACACACACACACACACACACACACACACACACACACACACACACACACGTAGCACACTCCTACCCATAAAAAACAAATCGCCATTATTCTGCGGCAGGTGTGAATCAGGTGGTTGGGACGAGCGCTGAACACGGGAGACACACAGGTAACTCCTCAGTAAACACCCCGACAGTCACGTTAGTTCAGGGCTCAGGACAGTTTTATTGTCATTTCCCAACCTCGAAGGTGCGCCGAGGAAGGGTAAAAACCAGCCTGCATGCAAGCTAAAAATATATTCGTGACTTTTGCATCGAAAAATAAGTAAATGACATGAAGATTAGACATTTTTATTAATTATGACATGAGTTTGCTTGGTAAGATTAGGTTAGGTTAGGTTAGGTTAGGTGAAGTATCTCTGTCTTACCTAACTCAACTTAAAAACTAATAGGATCACATAAAGATGTGTAATTTTAGCTGAATTTTTGCTGAGATAGATTAGATAAAGTTTATAAAGTAGGTTAACTTAACGTAATTTACCCTACACCAACAATGAAAACTTGAATAACATGAAGATCAGCTATTTAGAATAATTTCAAGGCTAAATTGAATAAAGTAACGTTATATATGAAATAATGAACAACTTTGAATACTTGTAAACATCTACAAGGAAAAAAGAGATGAAAACAAAAAGATTTTGCAAATTTTGTTAACCAGTATAATGAATGTACTTTGCTTGAGAACGAGTGAAGATGTCTCAAAGTGATTAATAGTTAAGAAAAGAATAACAGTCAAAGGGTTAACGTAATCTATTCTAACCCACCCCAAGAAAATGGCTGCGATGTGTGACTTGCATGTGTTTCTGATATTAACATGAAATATGGACGAAAGATAATTGACATAATGGAAATCCTGTCAGGTGTCTCTATCATTTTTACCTGTGCAGTCATCCAGGTGGCGTATCTTAATTAGTTCCTTGTGTCAGGTACGCTATCTTGCATGATCTTCCTGTGACGTGGCGTTGTCTTGCGCTGTGAGTTACAAGCAGAGGGGGAGAAGGGTAACTGTGTGTGTGTGTGTGTGTGTGTGTGTGTGTGTGTGTGTGTGTGTGTGTGTGTGTGTTTACGTGTTGTGGGATTACCGGACATGATTTTGAGGAGTGCACAGGTAATGGGCACAGCGGGTGAGGTAGTGATGGTCGATAATGGTAGTTTTGGTGATGGGAATGGTGGTAAATGGCAGTGCGCTGAGGGGCCTGCTGATGGGGGATCTGCATATGGGCGGTGCTGACTCCGTAATTCCGTGAAGTAAAGCGCATTTGTTGCATATTGACGCGCTCCCGTAATGGTGAAAAGGGTTGTGTTGGTTTAGCCTTTACATGATGAAGGTTGATGTTGGTGTAAATAGTCTTAATGGTGATGGTGGTGGTGGTGGTGGTAGTAGTAGTAGTAGTAGTAGTAGTAGTAGTAGTAGTAGTAGTAGTGATGGTAATAGTAATAGTAATTGAAGTAGTAATAGTATTAATAGTAGTAGTAGTAGTAGCAGTAGTAGTAGTAGTAGTAGTAGTAGTAGTAGTAGTAGTAGTAGTAGTAGTAGTAGTAATATTTGTGTTTTTTTTCAGTGGTGGTGGTGGTGGTTTTTGTGATTCTATTGAAGAGATGTTAGTGTTACTATTTGCGGTATGGATAGTAGTGGTAGCGATGATGGTTGTGCTATAGTGGTAGTAGAAGTGGAAGGAATATTTGTTGTTAAGTTAATGTTGCTGTTGATGCTGATGCTTTTGTTCTTGTCCCTGGTACTGGTAGTGGTGGTGGTGGTGGTGGTGGTGGTGGCGGTGGTAATCAGCAAGACAAGACGAGTGAGGCAGATTGATACCAAGACAATGATGAGTATGATTAGCGGCGGCGGAAGAGGCGTGATGGGGCTTGCTTTACATCACCGGACCGGGATCTGGGGCTCATTTACTCTCTCAAGTGTTTAATAAGAGCCGTCAGGGTTTCGTCTAGTGCGCTTAAAGTTTACGAGAATGCTATTTTGTGAGGGCGGCTGCAACATGCCCCACGTTAATGATAGCGATCATCTACTTTTGATCATTATCGCCATCATTATATCCTGCATTATAATTACATTTATTACTGATGATTATCGTAATTAGTGTGATCGTTACTGGCAGTCTGTGGCGCAGCAGCAATGAGGGAAGGGACGCCAGGGGCAGGACGCTGAGAGGTCGACTGACGGGCCTGTTACTGAAGAGGGTGTAAACTGACGGAAGGGAGCGGGAAGTGGAGGGCTGAGGCAATGAATAGGACTTGGGAGGGGAGAGGGGAGGAGAGATGGAGGGCGGCAAGGGATTAGAGAGTGAGGGACAGGAGAGGGGCGATAGCTTTGGAAAGGGAGAAAACACTTCATGGAGAAAAAATGGGAGATGTTTCAGGAGGTGTGAGGATTGAGAGTCGTTGCATCAAGGGCAGGGACTCGAGAGAAAAGGGATGAAAGAGAGAGAGAGAGAGAGAGAGAGAGAGAGAGAGAGAGAGAGAGAGAGAGAGAGAGAGAGAGAGAGAGAGAGAGAGAGAGAGAGAGAGAGAGAGAGAGAGAGAGAGAGAGAGAGAGAGGTACGTAGCATCATGGAAAATCTCGAAAAAATGAATACAAAAACTGTAATAACTCATGTATACCAAAACTGACATAAAGATTTGATCTCAATAGAATCACCCATGACTCATCCGCCCCAAAACCGACATTGTCAAGTCACCGATTCCTTCAAGAAAAAAAAAAAAAAAAGAAAGATTAATTGCTGCAGATATTAACTTTTTCATCATGTAATTTCCTTCGATTGTATTGTATTAAGACAGCAATAGATAACCCGTTGTCTCCACCTGCTGTTCCTCGAGCGAGACCAGTGATGCCAGTCTCGTGTCCCCAGGTACTGGATCAGCCTCGGGGCGTCTTGTCACTTCCTGCCGCTGACGAGGAAGGAGACACACTCAAAGCGATAATGACTTACTGTTCACAAGTCGATGCAGTTCTTGGAGATTCCATGCCGGTGTTGAGTGAAACCTTGCGTGTGTGTGTAGCAATAAGGAGATACAGGCGCGGGGAGGCGTGGCAAGGTAGTGAGTTTAGCAGTGCAAGTAAATATGTTTTCCATTTGAGACTGAGGAAGCAGTATTTTTTTTTTTATTGATGCTGATGGTAAGAAGGCACATCTTCATAGAAAATAAAGGAATTAGTGATCGAAATCTAAAGGAAAATAAAAAAAATGTTAAAAATAAAAAAGGCCTTATGTTTCAAAATTTGTTTTCTCGTTACGTAATTCTAATCACATGTCTATTCAAAATTAACTATCTCCCACCTCTCCGTGTCACTGTTTCGTAAGAGGCGTGATTCGTAATACATAATAAATAAACGCAGAACGTAATAGAGAAATGTATAATAATCATGACGACACCTGTCACCCAATGACTTGCACCAACCCAGCGTAACTTGTCACTCACACATGGATGATAGCTCAGTCTTGGTCAGTGGTCGTATAACAAGCCACTCTGAACTCACTTCCACATTCCGTAGATTTTCCTCTGATGTCCTGAGATCCTTTTACTTATTAGGTCTTGTACAGAGATTACCAGTAGATGAGAGAACATAAGACACAGAAAAGGGTAAAAAAAAAAGTAAAAGCAAGATCAGATTACTCGACTTCTCTTAACATATCTTTTCTTAAGCTAACACATTGTACACCAAACATCAATAGGAGCTTCACCACCTCCTCATCTCTACCTACAGTGGCCCTTATGACCCTCAGCCAGATATGTAGGGCTGTAATGACGCCGCACAGATAACCAAGGACACAGTATATGGCAGCCTCGCGTGGGCCGTGGCTAATGTTAGGTGATGAGTGTATGGGCGTGAAGGTAAAGAGGGAGGAAGGGAGGGAGGGAGGGAGGCTATGTATAAGTATAAAGGGTGATGAGGGAAGGGAGCAAGGTGTTTCATAAGTGTATGGGTGTGTGTGTTAAATGTATAAGGGTTGCGAAGGTCGGGTGGAATGTAGTGTATAATGAATGACGGTGAGGCTGAAGAGAGTGTTGTGTAGTAGCCAGGGTAATGTTTTGTAGTATTATGTGTGGCTGGGAATGTGTGAGGTTGGTGTAGTATTGTTACTGTGAATAGGTGATGAGTGTCGGCGAGTATAGCGAGTCACAAGCCGGTCATAGGATGAAGGAAAGATCACTAGAAACTCACACAAATGAGGAATAAGAGAGTCCCTTCAACAGTTCCCACGCCAGGCTGAGTGTTCTTCTTTAATGAACAAGGTAGAGAGATCCAGTAATTATACCTCGCATACTTCATAACAGGCTTAGAAAAACCTTGAATAATAGCTAATTAACTTCACAGAACATTTCCTGTTTTTTTACTTGCATAAGGTTATCTGATGTTCTGGTGTGACTTGTATTTTTTAATGCCCTGCTGTGTCATCCGGTTCCCATTTTCCTTCTTTAGTTGTCTGATCCACACACAAGAAGGTGGTCAGACGGGTGTTGTCTTTACCGCTACCGTGGCACGCCTCTCCACCTTGCTACCTCTTTCTCTCTTCCCCCCTCATTGCCACTCCTCCTCCGACGCCGCATCTCATTCCTCTGCGTTTTCACTAAGGCCGTAACCATAATATCACCCTTTTTGACTTTTTAATCTGATATTCTCGCCGTCAGCATCTGTTCACTATTCTTTTTTTTTTATGTTCTCAAAATATTCGTCGTCCTCTACTTCGTTGTCATCTGTATCATGTTACTACTTATAATTCTCTCCTATCAACACTTTCAACTCCTCACATTCTCAACCATATTTGCCTTCTACTCTGCTCTCATCTTCATCATAACTTGCACCATTCTTCCATCCTTTTCCTCAGCTCTAAATGTTCCCACCATCACCTTCCTCCTCTACCTGATCCTCCTCATCCTGCACCTCTTGTAATCTCTCCTCAACCTCTTCCACCTCTTCAACCTCTTCCAACCTG
>NC_059289.1:15373425-15393425 GCF_017591435.1 Portunus trituberculatus
GAGGTGTCGCTGAGGGCGGAGCCAGCTGTTCGTGGGTGCAAATTAGCCAAACGTCTAATTGGAACATAATTAGGCATGTGAGAGGCTTCGCGGATCCCCTAATTACTAGCAATAAGGGACCGGCAACACCTGAGGCTCCTCCCGCGGCGTGATGGCGAGGACCTTTGTGTTGCAGAGTGAGAGGCAGCGTTGCAAAGTGCGAATGTACGACGCGTGTTGATGGACAGCGTTGCAAGTTAGCGGAGCGTGATGCTATGTGAGGTGTGGTGTGGTGTGGTGGTCGCTGTGGTGTGTGGTATGGAGGGTGTTAGTGGTGTAAGGATGATGGGAATGGTATGAAGTATGGTGAGTCTTAACCCTTTCAATAATGAGACGCATTTTTTACTTAGATTTTTGGAGTATGATTTGATGATTTTATTGGCATTAGGAAAGGTCTGTGGAAGTTAGAAGATTAATGCCCAGATTTTTCACTATTCTACTTCCCACATAATTTCTGAAGCTGTATAAAAAATCGCAAAATAGTAACCAGAATGAATATGAAAATGCGTCATGGTACTGAAGAGGTTAATTTATGTGTGGTCGAATGTGATGAGTTGTGCTGTGTGGTAGGGAGGGTGTTAGTGGTGTAAGGGCGACGGGAATGATATGTTGAAGTATGGTGTGTTTTGAATTATGTGTGGTTGAGTATGATGGGTTGTTTGGTGTATTGCAAGGCCTTCTGAAGTGTTCTTGTAGTGTTGCTGAGTTGCGTGTTCATGATTATTGTGTTTTATAATGCGATTAAGTTGGCAAAACAATACTGAATCTTCCTTAAACTGCATTTATTGAGACTTTATATGTACAGTTTATTGCAATTTATTAATCAAAGAAGAAAAATAGTACTGTCAAGACTTATTGTCTTGATGTATTGCTTCTATATATAAAGCTTAAGTGATATACAGTACCAATAGAACGTGCTATTAAAATGCACACTACAACAAAGAACACACATGCTCTGAAAGCATAATTTGTAATGAAAATAAACTATCAATTATTTTTCTTTTTCTCAAACTCATCATTGTGTGTCTGTCATGTCATGTGTGTGTCAGTGGCGTCTTTTGTGGATAACTTGTTGCCTCTGCGTTTAGGTTCCCGGTGCGCTGCGGTCGTATGAGTGACATGAGGATGGGTAGCGTAAGTCACAGCCAGGTTCAAGAGTTATATCACGCTAATTTGGGGTTTCGGGTACACGTTTTATGCTTTCTTTCTTTCCTACACATTATCCTTCCTGTAATTTAGTTTCTCCTTCTCCATCCCTTCATCTTGATATTTCCTATTTTTTTTCTTGCTCCGCCATTTCCATCAATTTTACTATACCATATTATCCAGTAGCTCACTTTCATCCATCGAGCTTCCTCCCTTGACCTTCACTTTCCTCTGTGACGCCTCTCTCCCTCCTCCTGCCCCGCTCCTTCGCGCTCCAGTCTGTACGAGTGAAAAGAAATTAGGGAGTGGAGACTCGTTCATCACCTTCCTGCCTGTTCTCCCAGCTGCTGACAGTCTAGTTTATCCTCCTCCTCCTCCTCCTCCTCCTCCTCCTCCTCCTCCTCCTCCTCCTCCTCCTCCTCCTCCTCCTCCTCCTCCTCCTCCTCCTCCTCCTCCTCGTTTTTCTCACATTTTAATCCCATCTCTCATGTTATCGCGCGTGTTTTCTAACTTATGGGTTTGTATAAATCTATTTCCTGTACCTCTCGCAATGCGCTTTTTTTACTACTCCTGTTCCTCCTCCTCCTCCTCCTCCTCCTCCTCCTCCTCCTCCTCCTCCTCCTCCTCCTCCTTTCCTTCCCCTAACACACATTTTCCCCTCGCTTATTTATATATTTGAGTTTCATCACGTGTTTCCTACAATTGATTATAAGAGTTGCAGGCGTTGTTTTTATGGGTCGCTATTGCATTGTCTTCATCGTCGCTGCTCTCGTCCTCTTCTTCCTCCTCATCTCCCTCCTCAGCATCGTGGACCATCACACCTTCACTCATGGCGACCAACAGCAAGAGTCGGAGATTGAGAAAATAAATTCACGTTACAGTACCATTAAACGGCAGAGGAATTAGGCAAAAGGGAAGAGCGGCGCCAATAAGCTGCCACATAAATACCCCGGGGAAGACTGCTGTGGCACGAATGGCGTAATGATACAGATTGGTGAGCCGCAGTTGTGCGTAGGAAGCCTTTGAATTGTCTTTAAATACAGCCTCCATTGCCCAGGTACTGCCGCTCTCGACAGCCTCTGCTCCTGTTGTTCCCAAAGCATAGGGAGAAAGATAAAGGAGCAGGGGGAGGAGGAGCAGGAGAAACAGGAACAGTAGGAGCAGAATAGGAAGGCGAGGAGGTAGAGGTGAAGAAGAATAAGAAAAAGAAGAGGAGGAGATGGAAGAAGAGGAATACAACGGAATACAAAGGAAATCCAAAGGGCAACAGACCCTAATGCCCACTAGGCTATATATTTGGGTACCTTTTCTGCCTCAAGTAGTAGTGAGAAATTGGGATAGCACAGGAAAAGTCTCCTCCTCAATCTTCCCCATCGCATGTAAAGGGAAAACAATAACGTGGAATTTGAGAAGAGCGTAGGAAAAAGATGTCTACGTCTACCATATATAATCTACATACAGTCCTAATATTAGTGTCATCTGATATGGCGCTTCCTCCAACTTAGATATGATGGACTGGGATACATTTTTATTAGATGTCTACAGTGATAAGTTAGTTGATCTGCCAGGACTCTATTCCTTTTGCTATCACTAAAGGAAGTAGGAGAGAAAGAGAGAAGAGGAGGAGGAGGAGGAAGAGGAGGAGGAGGAGGAGGAGGAGGAGGAGGAGGAGGAGTAGAGGAAGAAAGACGAGGAGAAAGAAGAAGAATTGCATGAGTAGGAGGAGGAGGAAGAGTAGAGGAAGAAAGACGAGGAGAAAGAAGAAGAATTGCATGAGTAGGAGGAGGAGGAGGAGGAGGAGGAGGAGGAGGAGGCAGAGGTGAAGAGGAACAGCTTTAAAAAGAGGATGTAGAAGAAGATAATGATGATGATAATGATGAAGATGAAGAAAAAGAAGAGAAAGAAGAAGAAAGAAGAAAGAAAAGTAAGAATAGGAATGGGAGGAGGAAGCAGAAGATAGAAACATACAAAAAAAGAACTTAGAACGAGAAGAATTTCGACTCAGAATCACCATTGAGTGTTGTTCTTCCTGATGGCACAATGATTTTTTTTTTCACCATAGGCCACTGCTGCCACTGTAGCTTGCAAACCCTAACACTGCGAAATATCAGTATCGTAAATAAAGCCATACGTTAAAACAAATGAAAGTAATCTCTATACGTTAATTAGACAAAATAAATTCGCTCTTTTTAATGTGCCTTTTCTAGTATTGTGACTATTGATCGTCTTTTAAGCCCTTGAGTACCTTAACGCGTATCCATATTCCTTCTGCTTACTATTTGATGATTTTATGCAGATTCAGAAACTTATGTGGGTGATTAAAATAGTAAAGACTGTGGCCATTAATTTTCTGACCTCCATAGACTCTTCCTAATGTAAATGAAATGGGCTAATGCTAATTGTACTCAAATCTCAGGGTAAAAATGTGTCTCAGTATTGAACAGTATTGAAAGGGTTAATGATATGTTACTCGAGAACCAGAAATCAACATCCTCTCTAAAACCATCAACACAACTGCCACCACCACTACCAGTATCAGCTACCATCTACACCAGCAACCACCACCTACCACCGCCAATGCTACCAGTATCACCACCACCACCACCACTACTATTACTACTACCACTACCACCACTACCAACAACTATACTCTATCATCTCCCAAATTCTGGTTTCATCTCAAGATCCATAAACAAAATCCGTATCAAAAAGATGAACAACTGGAATAATAATGTTGATAAAAAAAAGGGACAAAAAAAAACGAGCCAAGAAAACACCCGCAATAAAAAAGGAAGAAAAAGGTGAACAAAAAAAAACAACTAAACTTATTAATGTTTAGCACGAAAAACAAACTTACGACGGACAGACGGAGGAAGAGAAGAAAAAAAAAAATAGATTAAAAAGAAATACGATTGCAGTAACAAAACAACCATATTCTCTCTCTCTCTCTCTCTCTCTCTCTCTCTCTCTCTCTCTCTCTCTCTCTCTCTCTCTCTCTCTCTCTCTCTCTCTCTCTCTCTCTCTCTCTCTCTCTCTCTTTTTTTCTATGGGTGAGGAAAGGGGAGATAATTGCCGCCTCATTCCCCATCGACACTCGTCACCCTTCAGCTATTACGGTTTTTGTGAGAGAGAGAGAGAGAGAGAGAGAGAGAGAGAGAGAGAGAGAGAGAGAGAGAGAGAGAGAGATTAGAAAAGAATGGAGATGAAGAAACTTAATAGGAAGGAAGAGGAGGAGGAATGCATAGGGAAAAAAAGAGAGGCAAGGAGATGAGGCGGAGTGTGAGGGAGGTTGAGATTAGCGTGAAGTGTTTTGAATTAAAGAGACAAAAAGCGGAGTAAAAAAGGTGGCGGAGGAAGAGAAGCAGGAGGAGGAGGAGGAGGAGGAGGAGCAGGAGGAGGAGTAGAAGAAGAAGAAGGAAGAAGAAGAGAGGAGGAGTGCGTTAAGTACAAACAAGGTTGGAAGATTATATACACACACTGGTGAAATACGATATACGAAACCAGAACTGAGAGAAGCTGCGGATCGAACTAACTTCTCTCTCTCTCTCTCTCTCTCTCTCTCTCTCTCTCTCTCTCTCTCTCTCTCTCTCTCTCTCTCTCTCTCTCTCTCTCTCTCTCTCTCTCTCTCTCTCTCTCTCTCTCTCTCTCTCTCTCTCTCTCTCTCTCTCTCTCTCTCTCTCTCTCTCTCTCTCTCTCTCTTCTCCTCGTTCTCTCTCTCCTTAAGCAGTTGCGTCTAATTTCCTGCTATTCTCATTTATAACCCAGCAAAAGTATTACCCCAAATTACATTGATATCTCGCTCGTCGTCTAAATACTGACTTCAGATATTCCCGAATTATCCTGAGCGGTGATGGCTGACGCGGCTGAGGGTAAAAAGGAACAGTTTCGGACCCTCATGACAGCGCTCTCATTTACTGCTTTCGGTGTGTGTAATTACTGATGGTGATGGAGGTGATGGTGATCGGGAGGGAAGGGGAGGGCAAGGGGGAGCCAGCCAGGTGTCAGGTATTGCGCCAGAAGCTACATGACTCTTCATTCCAGCGCCCTTCATCTACTCCCCTCCCTTCATCCGATCACTCCTTTCATTCCTCCCTTTCATCCATTCATCATATACATGCATACGACCATGGCTTCTCTGGTGGTGGTGGTGGTGGTGGTGGTGGTGGTGGTGGTAGTAGCAGTTGTGAACGTGATCATACATACAAATTCCATAGAAATCACACAAAAAGTCTTGGTTTCGAGTTATATCAATTGAGAAGAAAAAAAATCATACAAGTTATACACACATCACCCAACACCCTATATTATCCATCCTACCTCCATACACCCCCTTTCCTCTTCCCTGCACCCTTCCTTGTTAGTCAGACCTCCCTCCCCGTCCCTCCCTTAGCATTCTCCTTACCCTTCCCCTCCCTCGCCCTTCCCTTCCCTTCTCTAAGCTGTACCCATATTTGCCTCGCTAGCTCTCATTTCTTTCTCCCACTGCCCCTCTTCTCTGTCTCGCCCTCCAGCCGTGTCCTCCTTCCCCTACCGCTAATTCCACCTTAATCTCACCTCGCTAATTCTCTGTTTCTCTTCCCTGCAGGTAAGAAAACAAGCTTCCTGTCACCACATCCCGTCAGCAGGTAAGAGACGTAACCTGGCCACTAATTATTGATTGAGGAGAAGTTGCATTTACCTGTAATTAACTACGGAGATGTATTCGAACACCTGGTAGTTAATTATCGATGTATAAAAAACGTCAAAAGAAGCGTATTGTCAGACCCGAGGCGTAAGTAGATGTATACCTGTAGAAGGAGAAGGTGCGCCGGTGTTCCTCTTGTGTTTGTCTGTCTCGAGGGATGATCTCGTAAATTTGTACACCTGAAATGGACTCACTCACCTGAACCCTAATTACGGAGAAGAGAGTGTCGTTGCACCTTGATGGTAATTATCTCCAGGTGAAGGTTTCTCGGATGAAGGGGACGCAGCACCTGGAGTTGAAGGTGAATTAACGCGAAACGTACCTGCCGGGGGACTGACCTCGAGTGGCAAGCAGTCAGATGTGGTGAGAGGGAGGGTTCCTCTCTTTTCTCTCTCTCCTCCTCCTCCTCCTCCTCCTCCCCACAGGTGCGACTCTCTGGACCTGAACATTAATTAGCTCCAGGTAAATGCCAGGACATCCGCAGTTACAGGTATCATTGTCAACGAAGGAAATCCAGACGCCCCGCCACATAAAGCGCCGGATAACACATGAACGCCCCGAAACGAACCGAACTCAAGCGGATTTATTCATATGATGCAATGCGTGTAAACCTTCGTTGGCGGGCGTGAGGCGGCAGAGAGAGAGAGAGAGAGAGAGAGAGAGAGAGAGAGAGAGAGAGAGAGAGAGAGAGAGAGAGAGAGAGGAAGAAAAGTCGATATATGGGATAACCTACAAAAAAATGAGGATTACACATTTGTTGACGTAATATGAATTTATCTTGAAAAAAAAACAGGATCACTACTATTTGTTTTCTCTAACGCAATATGAGATAACAACAAAAAAACATAATTAATATTTTTTATAATGTATATCTAGTGTGTTTCCTTTACTTGCCTTGTATGGAACGTGAGTAATTTGTGGAATAGAGATCAAACAGAGGAAGGTTACGTGAAATAGCTACAATAAAATGCTCTTTTTTTTACTTTTATTTTATTTACATACGAGTTTTTACCCTCTTTTTTTTTTTTATTGAGGATGGGGAGTGAATGAGAGAGAGAGAGTGTGTGTGTGTGTGTGTGTGTGTGGGGAAGAGCACGCGGTTGCTGAGTAAATTTCGCCAATGGGAGTGAATGAAAGGTCAAGGTGAGAGGAAAGAGGGAGCTTTGGTTTTATCTGATCCAGTGAACACCTGGGAGGAACAAGGGACACCTGCCTCACTACAAGTAAATCCAAATGAATCGGGAGGTAAAAAAAAAAAAATGTGCAAATAAAGTAAAAATGCGTCAAGTTTCTAAGGCAGAGAGTGTTTAATGTGTGCATGAGTCACGTTGTTATTCTTTACATGCTGTTTTTGTGAAGAGAGAGAGAGAGAGAGAGAGAGAGAGAGAGAGAGAGAGAGAGAGAGAGAGAGATCAGCTTTGACACTAACAAAACAATAAAAAGGGAAAAATGAGAGGAAAAGAGAAGAGGAAGAGGAGGAGGAGAAGGAGGAGGAGAAGGAGGAGGAGTAGGAAGAGGAGGGGGAGGAGGCGGAGGAGTTGGAGAAGGAGAAGGGAAAGAAGAAGAAGGAGGAGAGAAAGAGAAGAAAAAGAAGAAGAGAAGAAGAAGAACAACAACAACAAAGAAAATAAAAAAAAAAAGACCACTCATTGCATCAAATCTCCCCGACGTGACACGAGGCTTTTGTGAGATGGCGCCATTCCATCAAAGCATCTAATATCACCAGCCCGCGTTCCATTAGCGGCGTTGATTGCGTTGATCCACCTGATGCATCGCGATCGCTATCTTCCGCCGCTACGCAACGCAACAGCTCAACCCTCCACGGCATCCCTCACCGGTCGAGATGTGACATATGTACCGCAAGTCCCTCCTGTGATAAATAAGTGAGTGTTTATCTCAGTTTACGTTTCCCTGACAAGATGAAGCGGTACACGTAGCGGAGTCCATACCCGCTTCTTGCGTTACGAGATAAAAGTTAGTGGGCGCATCTTTTGTGTTTTTGTGACCTGGGCGTTCGACAGCCAGCGATGCCAGCGGGTTGAGAGAACAGTTGCCCGGCCGCTGCAAGGTCTTGAGATGTAATTTCAAGGTGCACCATCGAGATAAAGGCACCTGCTCCCTACCTGGTCATCATAAGGGCTGATTACACCTCCCGTAGCTCCGCCGCACCGTCTCCTCCCTCGCCTCTGTGTCCCCGCGGGTAAGGCTCACTCTTGCTCTGTTCCTCTTCCCTTATCACGTGCCACTCTCACCCCTTCCCCTCCACACTCCCCACCCAACGCATCTAGAAGGGAGTATTTTGCATTTGGCTCCACTAATCTGGGAGTGAGCGTACACACACACACACACACACACACACACACACACACACACACACACACACACACACACACACACACACACACACACACACACACACACACACACACACACACACACACACACACACATATGAATGATATTTTAATCTTCCTTCATTTCAACTAATCACTTTGAAAATCATAACATTTCTTTAATTGGTGGTACAAAGTTACGGTTTCTTCAGTCACACTAGAGTCATTTCTTAATATTTTGTAGTGTTGCATGGTATTAGACAAATTCATAATGTTGAATATGATGTTGGAATTTAATGAGGGAAAATTACTTGCTATACTATAATGGAAACTTTATTTTTTTCTAGGATTTATTGCTCTCTTTCATTATTTATATTTTTCTTTAGCCTTCTTTCTTACTATTTCATGTTTTATTTTGCGATTTTAAGTAATTAACAAGAAAAGAAGTTAAAAACAAGATTTACCAGTAGGAAGACGAAAAGCCACAACAGCAGGGACATGGTGGGTGAGGGCAGCAGACTTTCTCAGAGGTAAAGGAAATAGAACAGCAATCAACTATGCATTCTTACTGACGAGCCTCATCAATCTTGCATCCTTTACCTCCTGTGCTCATTTTGCTCTCTCTAATTGGAGTTACAGAACAGTAAGGAAAAGGAGTGCGAGGAGGAGGAGGAGGAGGAGGAGGAGGAGGAGGAGGAGGAGGAGGCTGCTAATTACGTGCTTGGTGAGGGTGTGCAGGATGGATAGTGGTGTGCTTTGCATGCTGTTGCTGCCCCCACAACAGCTGCGAGCCTCCTGGGCCCGTGCTGCAGCTGTTTCCCTTAATTGCTGGCTCCCACACCTCTGAAGGAGCCACGCCATGACCCTTGAGAATGCGCTAAGAGTTTGTCTAAATGTTCCTCTGTGCTTCATTCATAACTTAGAAATGGCTTTTGCTGTAGCTTCTTTCGCTCACCAAGTAACCACCTTCAGTCGCAACCTTTCCTCATCCCTCACCATGGCCTCCACCACCACCACTACTGACTCATATTTTACCGTCTAAGTCGCTGCTACCACCTCTCACTACCTCTTACTACCTCTCACCACCTCCCACCACCTTCTTCATCTTACCTGCATCACCAAACAGCCGTCACCACCCGCGCCTCCCTCCGTGGGCGGCCCAGACGCGGTGCCCAGTAGCAGTATCACCGGCCGCCCCCCACATTGTCTTAGGAGTGATCCCCCTGGCAGCGCGGCCGCCCAGACCCGCCATCGGACACCCTCTCAAAGGACGCCGCTGCGATTCATTAAGCCCGTGTCAAAAGGACGCGGTGGCCGGGCTTTTCATGAGTGTCTTACGCCCTTCCTCCTCCCACGGCAGCTATGGAAGGCGTTTCAGAAGCTTGCCTCAAACCAGGGCGGCGGGAATGCTATCGTTGCTTGCTTTTTTACCCCGCGTATTAGGTAATGTGTGCGTGTTGGCGTGCGTGAGGGAATGAGGCGTAGGTGTGACTTTTGCACCTCTTGCCTGACGCTGAAGGAGAGGAAGAGGCGAAGCGAGAACACCTGTATAGCTTGTTAAAGGGAACTGTTGTATTATTGGTGATGTTCAGATGTGGGATGCGACACCACGCTTTATTGCTGTTCTTATTTCTTTACTGTAAGAGAGAGAAAGAGAGAGAGAGAGAGAGAGAGGCTTTGTGTACGTTCATGTATTCACCGTAGCTATGCCTCATGACCTTCATATACACTTCATCATCGTGAACGTCCACCTCCGTGCCATAAATTATAATTATATACTTTAGTTTATCCGGTGTTTATATGCAGAGTTTGTAGCCACAGTATTTCTTCTAACTGCGTGTCCAGCTTTGTGTGTGTGTGTGTGTGTGTGTGTGTGTGTGTGTGTGTGTGTGTGTGTGTGTGTGTGGAGCTGTGGCTGTGTAATTTACATGTATAAGTGTGAGTCGGTTTGTAGAAACCCAACGTTGGCTTGCCACACACACACACACACACACACACACACACACACACACACACACACACACACACACACACACACACACACACACACACACACACACACACACACACACACACACACACACACACAAAGCAGCTCCACGGTAGGTTCAGCTCAGCGCACAGCCTTACGTAAAGAACTAGCAGGAGGAGCAGGTACGGACGGAGCCTTATCAAACACATCTGTACACAAGGGAAGGTAACTAGAGCCGACCCAATCTCCGTCAAGGCTCCGGCCGAGAGAGGTGGCGGGTCTATAGAAGGGGGAGGGGAGAGTCTAGAAGTGAGAAGCGGGAGGCCTTACGTGGACGGCTTAGGTGAGAGAGAAGTGGAGCACAGTAGCACTTGAGTGATGATCGCAAGCCGACACGCTGGTGATACACATTATGGTCGCACAAGCTTTAAGGACAGGCAGGGAAGTAGCTAGGTGGTGTGCGGGAGAAAGGCCAGCAAAGTGTGTGTGTGTGTGTGTGTGTGTGTGTGTGTGTGTGTGTGTGTGTGTGTGTGTGTGTGTGTGTGTGTAATTTTTACCTCGGTCGTCTACTGGTCACCCAGCCAGTCTTCCCCATTACGGAGCGAGCTCAAAGCTCATAGACCGATCTTCGGGTAGGACTGAGACCACAACACACTCCACACACCGGGGAAGCGAGGCCACAACCCCTCGAGTTACATCCCGTACCTATTTACTGCTAGGTGAACAGAGGCTACACATTAAGAGGCTTGCCCATTTGCCTCGCCGCGCCGGGACTCGAACCCGGTCCTCTCGATTGTGAGTCGAGTGTGCTAACCACTACACTACGCGGTGTGTGTGTGTGTGTGTGTGTGTGTGTGTGTGTGTGTGTGTGTGTGTGTGTTGTGTTGGGGGTGTTTATGAAAGTTTTTGATAGAAGTACGAAATTATATATTACAAACAAAGTGTTTATGAAAGTTTTGTTAAGAGGAAAGTAGAAGAAATCTATATAAAAGTTCTTGATTTTTTTTTCCAAGGCAAAGCTACTGAGAATGCTTTGTATTTAGGCTGTCGATTAGTCTGTTTATTTATTTATGTATGTAGATTTATTTTTTCATCATATATTAATTTCTCAATTTTTTCATATATTAATTTGTCAACTGAATTACTAAATTATATATAACTTTTGATTCGATATTAATGTTGCATTTCCGATTTGAAGACTTTTTTCCATTATCCAAAAGTAACAACCTCCTTTTGAACAACTTCTGAATTTATTGGAGAGGTGTCAAAAAACCTATCTAAATAAATAGATAAATGAATAAGGCAGCGCACTTCAAAATTAAAATATTAGTCCTTTATAGTTGTCTAAGCTCGTCATTTGCAAGATTTTTATAAAATCCTACAACATAAAACTGACGCCTAAGCTTCAGAAACATACTACGTCTGATGAGATTCACTGAGGGACGAAAATCAGTCGGAATGACTTTTATGGAATTCACAATGACAGATATATAATTTTTCAGAGTTTCTTTTTATTTGGAGCAGAATTTAAGTCTTCTGGGAAGACAGTGGATGATAAAGAAAATAGTTTTTTCAGCTATACTTGGAGAAGCTACATCCAGTTACCTACGAAATTAAAGTATCATTGATAAACTTTCATCGAAAACCTTGATACTCGTATGTGAACATTGGAATGCGATTTAAATGTCAGTCCATCGTATCTTCCTTTTGTTTACTTGCTTACATTTGAAGAGGCGGAGATAATGGTCGCCCCATATGAAGCCCACTTTGCCCTCAACGCCCAGTAACCCCAACAGTTCCATCGGCTACTCATTCCTACCCACAGGCCTCCAGAGCGCTCCAGTGCCCCACCCGATTTTACCCATTACCTCCTCTCTCTCTCTCCTCCCCTTCCCCCGCGCCCTCCTCCTCCCCACCCCTATCTTCCTCAGCCTCGACCTGATCTCGGTTCATCCCAAGGCGGCGCGTTTGATGTCGAGTGCATGCCGGTGGTGAAAATTAATCTTTTAATTGATGTAATTATTGCCATTAGTGGCGCGCGGGTCGGTAATTCAAGTCGAGGACGCAGGTGGAGTGTAGGGGAGGCCGCGTCGCGGGCTCAGGTGGATTAATTGATATGTTGTTATGCAGGGAGGAAATAATGAGGGGGTATGCCAGGAGGGGGAGTGTGGAGGTAGTGGCGGTGGGGGTGGTGGAAGGAGAGGGGTGCGCGGAAGCTTGGAGTGGGGGGATCTGTTTCACCGGCGCCTTTGATTCATTTTGATTTGTGCCCGGCCCTTGTGACGTCACAAAGAGGATCGTGACGTAAAAAGAAGACGGCGTCCACGTCACAAAAAGATCTCCCGTTGGGCCACACGGGGGCGACCACGTGGGCACTTCGAGGCGGCCTTCGAAACCCTGCACGCTGGACATCCTTGTCCTCACCTCTCTCCTCATCTCCTTCTCCCTGTAGCCTCCACGCGCCTCCAGGAAGTGAACCCTCCACTATAACCAAACTGTAGCACACTGACCACGCATCGAATGACCCTCAGACACGGAGAGACGCAAGGGAAAGTGCATTGAGGGGCGGGATGTGGGTGGAGGTCGAGGAATCGGACGCCGGGAGCCTGAATAAGCATGACACAACAATGAGATGGCTCGATAGACTGAAGCGGCGGCGGCTCGAAGAACAAGGGCGCGCGATGAAAGGAGGGTCTCAATGGGCGGCAGTCCTTGCTAATAGGTGCCGCTCCTCACTCAAAGGCAAAAATGGAAGGAGAGACTCTGATAAATTCTTGGAGACCCTCTGAACGATTTCTCTCACCCTTTTTAGGCATTTTCCTTTCTCTCTCTCTCTCTCTCTCTCTCTCTCTCTCTCTCTCTCTCTCTCTCTCTCTCTCTCTCTCTCTCTCTCTCTCTCTCTCTCTCTCTCTCTCTCTCTCTCTCTCTCTCTCTCTCTCTCTCTCTCTCTCTCTCTCTCTCTCTCTCTCTCTCTCTCTCTCTCCAGGTTGTTTGAAGGTGTGGCGACACGTATGGTGGTGGTGGTGGTGGTCGCTGTGATTATAGTGTTGTGTTGTGTGATGATCGTGGTGGTGGAGTCATCACTTTGAGTTGTTACGTTGTAGTAGATCCAGTAATTGGGTCAAGCTGTTAGTTCAGTGATAGTAATTCAAGTGTAGTTCCCGTTAATTAGTAAAGGTATTTGTTGAATCTATTAATGAATGATAATGTAGAGGTGAAATTACTAGTTGTATTTATTATTTCATGTTATTGAAGTTTTTAATTTATTTAGATTGAAGTTCATAATTGATGTTATTAGTGTAAATAGTTAAAGCTATCAGTTTGCCATGAGTTATTAATATTTTTGACATTCATTCGCTGAAGTTATTACATGCAGATATTCGTTAAACTTATAAACTAATAAAAATACACAAGTTTTTTTTTCTTCTAAATTACATAAAAAGAATCAAATGGAGTTGTTACAAATTTTACTACTTCAATTCGTAACAAGGAGAAGCGTAAGTGTTAGGAATAAGTGTGGTGGTGTAGTGGTGTGGTGGTGTGGTGGTGTGCTGGCTCTCGAGTTCTTGATGAGAGCGTGTCAGAAATCATTGTTATCGGCGATGTGGTGCTGCCATTACGTGGAGGAAAGCTGTGGTCTTCCCGTTATGGCCAGTGGTCTTTTATGCGTGGCCGTGATGGGGGCTGGTTGTGAAGAAACATGCAAGTTGTTGATTTCCCGTCTCTCTCTCTCTCTCTCTCTCTCTCTCTCTCTCTCTCTCTCTCTCTCTCTCTCTCTCTCTCTCTCTCTCTCTCTCTCTCTCTCTCTCTCTCTCTCTCTCTCTCTCTCTCTCTCTCTCTCTCTCTCTCTCTCTGGCAGAATTTCAACATTATCATAATATTTACGACAACGCTGCAAAGAAGGCAAGAACAAGAGAGCGAAACAGTTACGGTACTTCTGGTCAACACGCCAATCACCCTTTCCAGTTATGAAGGTGAATAGTCATTTCTTATCTCTTATCTCTACCTGACTGTAGGAGTTAAAAAGAAATGAATAGCAACTGGTAGTTAGAGAAGTTACGTCTGGTCGAGATGCTAATAATTTCTTAGTTATTGAGGCTAAGAACGCTAATGACTGCGGTAGTTACGTTGTGTTTAGCAGCAGTTGGTGTACGTATGAATGTCCGCAGCGGCCTCGTGTTCCTGAGAGTCATGGTTTTGATCGTTCCTGAGCGTTAATAATGGCATTGTTCTCTTCATTAATCTTGTTTCCCGTATGAAGAATGGTGGTGATGTGGCTTGCTGTCTCTGTCGCTGGTGATGATGATGATGATGATTGTGGTGGTGGTGGTGGTAGTGGTGGTGATGATGGTGATGGTGACAGACGATGGGACGCTGCGGATGAGGGACGATGGCTATGTTAGGTGAGAATGAGAATGGTTCGGGGGAGAATAATGTGATGATCAATGCGTCTTCTTTCAGGAAATTGATGATGCTTAATTTGTTTTGGATTGTTGTTATTGTTAGTAGTAGAATTAGTAATAGTAGTAGTAGTAGTAGTAGTAGTAGTAGTAGTAGTAGTAGCAGTAGTGGTAGTAGTAGCAGAAGTAATAATAGTAGTAGTATTAGTAATAGCAATAGAAGGAGTAATAATATAAGTGGCAGTGGTTGTTGCAGCAGTAGTGCAGCAGTAGCAGCAGTGGCAGCAGCAGTGGTGGCAGTGGCAGCAGCACCAGCAGCAGCATTGATCGTAATAGCAGCAGCAGTGGCAGCAGCAGCAGCAGTGGTGGCAGTGGCAGCAGTGCAGCAGCAGCAGCAGCAGCAGTAGTGGTGCAGTAGTGAGCAGCAGCAGCAGCAGTAGCAGCAGCAGTGGCAGTGGCAGTGGTAGCAGCAGCAGTGCCAGTAGTGCAGCAGTGGTGGTGGTAGTAGTAGTAGTGGTGGTACTAGTAGTAGTACTAATAGTAATATTAGTAGTAGTAATAGTAGTAGTAGTAGTAGTAGTAGTAGTAGTAGTAGTAGTAGTAGTAGTAGTAGTAGTAGTAGTAGTTTTCACTCATAATCATATTCAAATTTCACACACAACAATGGCAAAGACAGGCATTAGACACACATTAATCCACGTAATATCTCCAAGGCAGAAGAGAGACAACCTTAGACTTTCCCTCTCTCACAGAGTCACAGCCGCATCAGGTATGGGTTACTGATAGTGGTTAGTACATCACCTATAGCGATACTTACCGGACGGAGAAGAATGGGAAGTTGAAGCACAAGTGATTGTTATTATAAGTATCCTCAATTTATTTTTATGTATTTCCGTCGGATCTAGAAACCAAGATATTAGTGATTGATATATAGGAACAATGATTATAGCACCTCTTTCTTTTCCTTCTTTTCTTTGTGTTTTAGAAGTATAGTAAATCTTATATTAAATGAAATGTAAGAATAATGAAAACCAGTTCATTTTATATTTTCTTTATTTATATCCTCCTTCTAGAAATATAAAGTCAAGTAAGTATTAAGAGTAAGATATACAAAGAAGAGACGGTAATGTGAGGGGCAGATATGAAACCCAACATTTAAACACCACTTATATTATCAGGTAGTTTGTGAGAGAGAGAGAGAGAGAGAGAGAGAGAGAGAGAGAGAGAGAGAGAGAGAGAGAGAGAGAGAGAGAGAGAGAGAGAGAGAGAGAGAGAGAGAGAGAGAGAGAGAGAGAGAGAGAGAGAGAGAGAGAGAGAGAGAGAGAAACGTGACACGACATACAGAACATCAACATCGCTTTCTTCCTCTCGGTAATAAAGAGACGAAAAAAATATAAAGAAAAGAAGTGAAAGTTCGAGAGGGAGGGAGAAAGATGCTTACGATATAGGCCTCATTGTTTCCTTATCCCCCCTCCCTCCATCCTTCCCTGCTCCCGCCCTTCCCTCCCTCAGCGTGGTTGAGCTGTGGTCGGGCGGTAGTCTGGTGCCGGCGACTCTCTCCTCCCACACGCAACCCGACACCCTTATTGAGCTGCTCCTCCACTCTATCAAGTCTTTATTAGGCGGCCGCAAGACACGTAGACCAGCCGAGTATCGACTTAGAGGCAACTCAGGTTAGACGAGTCGCCTCCCCCACCTTCCCCTCCTCCACCTCCCCAACCGTCCGTCATCCAGTCAGCCACTCGTCACTCAGACAGTCAGTTGTTAACACACACACACACACACACACACACACACACACACACACACACACACAGTGAATGTAAAATATGTAGAAAACAATGTCCTCGGATTCTTCGCGAGTGCTAATAATGGAAATTTTTACGAATTACCTCAAAACTGCACTATAAGGCTGTGAGAATTACATCAAATATATCGTGTGTGTGTGTGTGTGTGTGTGTGTGTGTGTGTGTGTGCGTGTGTGTGTGTGTAACAACAGGAAGTTCGCGCATGGGAAAGAATATGATAAAAGATTATTTAATAGAATAAAATCAAGAGTAAATGTACTGACAAACCACACAAGGAAATAAAAATCCCAATAAATATTTGAAGATGAAGAGAAGAACACAGAAAATAGATAACTGAGAGAACAGATATAAAGATGGGAAAGTATAGAGACGACGACGAACGAGGAGGAGGAGGAGGAGGAGGAGATGGAGGAGATGGAGACGAGAAAGAGGAGGAGGAGGAGGAGGAGGTAGAGAGGTGTTGGGTTCGTCGGCGTCTTGTGTTGTCTTGTAGTGTCGCTAATCCGCCCGTGTTCCTTCTCTCTCTCTCACCTGTATGGGGCCGAGAACCCTCCCTCAACTCACCTGGCGGGGAGCGAGATCAGGTGAATTAGGCAGCCTCAGTCTCGATCAACTAACTTGTACTCCAGCTGGCCGTGTACACATCTGTTGTCGGATATATGTCGGATGTTATCGGCCCGTAAGTCGGCAGTAAGTCGGATACGGTCAAGTTCTTGTTGGATTTGCTGAGATACATGGCGGATACGCTTCAGCGAGACACAGTTCTGATTTGGGATGGTTTTTGGATGTGTGTGTGTGTGTGTGTGTGTGTGTGTGTGTGTGTGTGTGTGTGTGTGTGTGTGTGTGTGTGTGTGTGTCTCCTGGAATGGCTAGTTCGTTTGCATACGTGTTACATGGGCGGGATGGAGTAACATTAATTCCCTAATGTTAGTAGGATGTAGTGCTTAGGTTTGGTGAAAAGAGTTGGGTTTAGGGGGAGTGTTTCCTGTCTTTATATGAGGTGTGTGCATGTGTGTGTGTGTGTGTGTGTGTGTGTGTGTGTGTGTGTGTGTGTGTGTGTGTGTGTGTGTGTGTGTGTGTGTGTGTGTGTGTGTGTGTGTGTGTGTGTGTGTGTGTGTGTGTATCAGCTCAGCAGGGCGGCGGCGGCCAGGGGTATCGCGTGCGGCGGCTCAAGTGACAGTCGACGGGACGGCGCTGGTCCGCCTCCGGAAACTGTTGCTGAAAACTAAGTAGCTGTAGTATCACCGTGACGCAGTGTCCGCCGCGAGGTGGTGGCGGGGCGCGGGGGTGAGGCCTGGTGTGTCGTTGTGTGTGTGTGTGTGTTTCACTGTTTGATCTGCTGCAGTCTCTGACGAGACAGCCAGACGTTACCCTACGGAACGAGTTCAGAGCTCATTATTTCCGATCTTCGGATAGGCCTGAGACCAGGCACACAACACACACCGGGACAACAAGGTCATAACTCCTGTGTGTGTGTGTGTGTGTGTGTGTGTGTGTGTGTGTGTGTGTGTGTGTGTGTGTGTGTGTGTGTGAACTTAGAAGAAATAAAAATACGAGTATATGTTTGCGAGTATCATATTTCCAGGAACAGAAGTAACATCTCGTCCTTGCCATTCCAGTCTCAATAGTCTTACCAATCGTTCCTCTGACGCAGCCTGGTCATGGTCATGGTGACGATTTAGGCTCATGACTTGTGAAGCAGAACGTTTGGAAGATATATTTAGTTTCTGTTTCAGTGTTCTCTCTCGTTATTTTTGATTTGTTAGCTTTAACACACTTTCTCGCAGCACTTATGAAAAGGTAGGAAGCAGATGATAAACTGTTCTTTCTATTCACGTGAAAATTATTGCCGTCCATGTGCTTTCGTTAACTTCTCTATTAACAGCATGTTTGGTGTCGCCTTTTAATGTCCCTCAGTACGAGTCAGCGAGGCGAGCAAGGGTCTCGCTGCCGCATCTCGGGTGTCGGCAGAGGGTCGTTGACACTTGAATGTTGACGGTTCTCTTAATGGTCGTCATGAGAAATAGTACGAGGCTCCGTGACTCAGATTAGGTGACATTGGACACGTGTAGACGACTGTTGGCCTGATCCTGGCGGCGCCGACACTGAAGCGCTGGCAGCACAAAATCAGCTTAGCTATGAAAGAGACCGTGGAAAAAAAATGTTAACACTGATTTCTCAGAGAGGAAGAAGACGCTGCTACTTCCACGAAAAGAACACACGCATATTATCAGATCCTCTGGAAAATACACGTGGGAAAATTATTTGAATACAATATTATTTCAGATGGGCGTACATTCAGATCCGTCAGTGGCGGCTCCTCATTCCCCGAGACAGAGGCTGGGGAAGTGGGCACAAGAGGATCATTTTACAAACAGGATCTCACCCTCCTGTCCGATGTTTATATTTTTTCGATGCACACTTTGAGTCACTGTTGACAGAACATCGCTGAAGATGAAACTTCTTTATTGAGCAACTCCTTCATCACTGGCGGGGTGGGCTGCCCTTCTTTGATGCCGCCGCGGGAGTGGTCGCGCCCCTCGCATCCTTCTCCTCCCCCCATTCATCAGGCGTCCATCCCTCCTCCATCCCTCCGGCCCTTCAGCCCTTCTCCACTGACCCGCCGGAAACCCCTACCTGATCAATCATTAAACCGGTGTTATCGAGAGGGAAAAAAGACTGAAGAGATTTTATTCTCAATGGGCGGGCCAGTTTCCGCCCTGTCGGAGGCACCTCAGACGACGGCCGCCCCACCTCGCTAAGATCTTTCCCACGCTGCAGCTCAATACGCGGGCCGGGACAGGGATGGGCGGCGAGGGCGAGGGCCAGGAGGGCGTATTATGACGAAGAAAAAGGATGACCGGAAAAGTAGCAGTGGTTTGGATAAAGTGAGGAGAAAGAACATTGGGAAAGAGAGGGTGAAAGAGAAAGGACAGAGAGAGTAACGCCATCAATGAGAAAGAGAAGGAAGAAGGTTGGGAATACACAAGAAGAAAGGAGACCAGACGTGATTGGCTGTGACGAGGGTATCTGCTGAGCTGTATACGTGTATTTTACTGACACTGGCAGAACAGGATGGAAGACAGGGCAGGTTTTCACCATCATCGGTCGAGGTGCAAGAGGAACCATTCAAAATATGCAACCTAGACTAATTAAAGGATATGAAATAAAAAAAAATGTAAAAATGTATAAAACTGGAAAATGAGTGAAACAAGAGAATAAAAACACATAGAAGGAATTAACTTGAAGCCAGAAATAGATGTGAAAATGAGGGACGTAGTGTGCCTGGCGGGATTAAAAGGTTTAGTTGTGGGGTGCCAAACTGCAGTGAGGGTTGTATGTGGTAACAGTAATTGGAGGAGAGGAAGAGACCCTAGCAGTGGGAGGAGCGAGGGAGGGGCAGTGGTATAAGATGAAGCAGCAGGAAGGGGGAAAGCAAGTCTTGGTGTGTAAGGTAAGTCGTGGTGGTTTTGGGGACACTAGACAGGCGACAGAGCGAAAAGATTTAGCTCGGTAAAAATCTCACCCCTCTCCTCCTTAGTCTTCTTTACTCCTATCATCCTCCTCCTTCCCCCAAGATCCCTCACGCCATTTCTCTCCCTCCCTTGCCTTACCTCA
>NC_059289.1:15398425-15403425 GCF_017591435.1 Portunus trituberculatus
ACGATGTTACGCCGGAGATAAATGAACCCAAATTGGCGGGAAGGATTACAGAGCTAGTACGGAAAGAAAGTGTATACTGGGCTATTAAGAGGAAACAAGAGGACGGTGACGGACTTACTGATAGTCAAGAGGCGCAAAAAGAGAGCTAAGAAAATAAAACTTACGGGGAACCAATGAAATGGATCGCCTGTTTGGCCTAAGAGAGCGGGAAGAGTGAAGAGTGCTACTGGTCATTAGCGTGGTGAAGGAAGAGTGTATGTAGGTGTGGTGAGATTCAGGGAAGTGTTTAGTGAAAGAATAGTCTGTGTGGTTCGAGGAAATAAGGAGGTTAGTTGTACATGTTAATTATTGAGACAGAAAAGTATACGTGTGAAGAGAGAGAAAAAGTTTGTCTTTGTCTGCCTATCTGTCTGTCTCTGTTTGTGTGTCTATCTATATTTATGTATGTGTATGTAGGTATGTGTGTGTGTGTGTGTGTGTGTGTGTGTGTGTGTGTGTGTGTGTGTGTGTGTGTGTGTGTGTGTGTGTGTGTGTGTGTGTTTGTGCTTGCGTGCTTCTCTTCATATCTAAAATCACGAATATACGTATGTAAACGATCATACAAATAGCTGAAAGGCTCAGAGAGAGAGAGAGAGAGAGAGAGAGAGAGAGAGAGAGAGAGAGAGAGAGAGACTATAAACTACGTGGACCCAAGTGTACCCGTCCAAGATTGTGTGCATGAAATAAAGTTTCTCGCACGCTATAGTCTCATTGCGGTCTTCGTAATTGGAAACAGCGTCGCGGGAGGGCGGGGCTGAGCGGCGGCTGACGGAGCGAGGGACGAGAGAGCCAAGACGGTGCCCAGGAACCCTTGACGCAGCTCTCACAGACACTCCTTCCCATTGCACCTCCTTTGATCATTAGTGGCAGAGTCATACAAGGCGAAGATTAGTTTTCCTTGGTCTCCTAGTAATTTCCCGCGGTTTTCATGTACTGGGGAATGATAACTAATGTTGGAGCGTGACAATGGAGCCGGTGGAGCAAGTGGAACCATATTTGACCCCAAAGCTCTACCGGATGTATATAGTAAATATAAAGGAGAGTAAAATATAGAGAGATGAAGAGATTCACTGCCTTCCAAATGACACCGCATGCCATCTAGCGGTTGTAGTTTACCTTTACACCACATCGAGACGGATCCAGAGCGTTAACCCTTGTGATTTAGCTAAACGAACTCTGCCACCCGTCCCTGCAACACTAGTGGGCGTCGAAGTGGAGATGTAGCCCGAGGGTTATTGGGTTAGCACGTCAGCATCACCGCCTGTCTGTCTATCTGTCTGCCTGAAGGTCTGGCGCTGGAAAGGCGTCACCCTCGTCGGAAAGTGTTGAGTGAAGTCAAAATTGGTGCTAGTTGGTGTCTCTCAGTGGGCCATCTTCTTGTGCAGCCAGGGTGTAATATGGCCGCTGTTTTGAGTGTTGATGAGAGAGAGAGAGAGAGAGAGAGAGAGAGAGAGAGAGAGAGAGAGAGAGAGAGAGAGAGAGAGAGAGAGAGAGAGAGAGAGAGAGAGAGAGAGAGAGAGAGAGAGAGAGAGAGAGAGAGAGAGAGAGAGAGAGAGAGAGAGAGAGAGAGAGAGAGAGAGAGAGAGAGAGAGAGACAGACAGACAGACAGACAGACAGACAGACAGACAGACAGAGACAGACAGAGAATAAGAAAAGTATGCATTTACGTGTTCGTACTCGCAAATAGTGTGTGTGCTTGTGTGTGTGTGTGTGTGTGTGTGTGTGTGTGTGTGTGTGTGTGTGTGTGGGCACGTGAGAGCGGGAAATAAAAGAAAGAGTCGGAAGAAGGCGGGAAGCAGGAGGAGGCACAGGCAGAGGAAAAAAGTGTGTGTGTGGAGAGGAGAGTCGTTTCTGCGTTAATCACCGGCGCCATTGTTGTCTCGTCGTGGGAACCTTACATCTCAGTGATTTTAATGACCTCTGATTACATTTTTAAGCGACCATTAGTTGAGGCAGGTGGCAGAAGACGACCCGCCCTGCCGCTGCCGATGGTGTACACAGAGCCCTGCGCCAGGCACTCTGCGTAGAAGAATGGACTGACAACCTAACAATCGTTGCCGGAAACTCTCTTGCAGCGTCAATTGCCAAGGTTTATGATTGCAATTCGTTGTGATGAATGTAATTATTGGCGAGATTAAGAGTATTTAGGTGAATTGCGAAGGGCGGAACTCGGCGCGCCACGGATGTTGGTGATTATTTAAAGTGAGCTCACTACCTGAACACACCTGGAGCTTCATTATAATTTGCATCACCTGGTTGGCTGCTTGTCTGGTGGTACGGTCGAGTTTTACCTAAATTGGCAATGTCTCACCTCACGTGGCCGCTACATTATAGTCTTATTCATTGTATAAGATGACTTTTTCCTTCCATTTTTTTCTTGTATGTTTTTTTTTTTTTTTTTGGTAATATATGTAGTTGTAAGACATGCAGCTTCCTCTCGTCATAATTACAGGGTGGTGTGAAGATAATGCTCGAACGTGTTTTGACTTGTGTCCTTCTTGTGCTGGTTGTAATAGTCTTGTTCTCTCGTTCACTCTCCGTGTCGCGCTCAATTTTTCTGTGTGTTTTTGGAAAGAGTGTGTTATTTCAGTGATTTATTCTCCCCATCCGGCACTTTTTTCAAGATTTACTTTGTGGAGTCTCTCTCTCTCTCTCTCTCTCTCTCTCTCTCTCTCTCTCTCTCTCTCTCTCTCTCTCTCTCTCTCTCTCTCTCTCTCTCTCTCTCTCTCTCTCTCTCTCTCTCTCTCTCTCTCTCTCTCTCTCTCTCTCTCTCTCTCTCTCTCTCTCTCTCTCTCTCTCGTGTCTTTTATCCTCTACCCTTATCGTTCATTACATCTTTTTCCTGCGTTCCTCTGTGCTCCCTCCAACGTCCTTCTCTCCCACCCAAGACTTAGCCCTCCCTGTCCATCCATTCACCCGCCTGAGAAGAGGACCAGCTGATGCAAGCGTCTCTCAACCTCTCACGCAGCCATTAATATCATTAGCCATCCGTCAGTCACACACATAATGCAGCCCCGGACCAAAGTGCTAAATAGGGACATGTAACCTTTGGCCTGACGCAGAGTTGGGAAAATAGGACCCCTCTCTCTCCCTCCCTCTCCCTCCCAATCCTTAACCCTCAATGTCCAGGATCCTTCGGTCACCATCAAGGATACGAAACTGATGTGTTGTGTGTGTTGGTGATGTGTTTTGGTGTTCGTTGTGACATAATGGTGTATTTACTGGTGCCCTGGTCTTGCTTTCCGAAGGAGTGAGTTTGAAGTCGCAGGAGTGAGTGGAGTTAGAGAGTTGTGGTGCATCATCGCCTGTTAGCGACTAAGTAATCTGGAACATTGTGTTAATCATCGGAAAAGCAGGAACTCCACCCAGCCGGGACCTATTCTTCAGCCCTCTGTGTGGCCCCTCCTCCCCCTCTCCTCCGCCCTCCTCTTCTTCCTTCTACCACCTCTTCCCCCCACGACCCTCCTGCAGCAGCCTGGCCGAACAAGAACAAACCACCGCTGTCCAAACTGTCTCGTCTTCTTCAGACAGGCGGCTGCGTCGAGGGGTCCCTCATTCTCAGACACCATTATATTTTTTTTTTATTCTCGCTCTCTTTCTCTTTCCCTTTTTGTCTCACGCCAGACGCCACAGCAACAGCCAACTTGAGGTTTTCACAGATGGGGTGATGCTGATGCTCTTTCCTTTTCATCCTTATCTCTCCTTTTTTTATCCCATTTTTTTCCAGTTTCCTTTTTTTTCTTATCTCCTCCTCTTCAGTTTTCCCTTCGTCGTCATTTTCCAGCTTGAGATTTGTTTTTGTTGGCGCAGCGAGTGTGCTAATGGAGTGTCCTGGCCTCTTGTCTCTCACTTGTACCATGTGTGTGTGTGTGTGTGTGTGTGTGTGTGTGTGTGTGTGTGTGTGTGTGTGTGTGTGTGTGTGTGTGTTGATTGTAATTAAAAGTAAGTGCGTTATCATAGAAGATGTAACTCTGAAATATGTAAACCGACGAAGAAGAAACAGCACTTTGTAATATTACACACACACACACACACACACACACACACACACACACACACACACACACACACACACACACACACACACACACACACACACACACACACACAAACAAACACAAACACACACATAAAATAGGAACCTTCTCATAATATACATCAGTAAATAAGAAAAATAAAAATGAAACTGATGAAAAAAGAAAAATTTACCTTATAGTCTCCACCAAAAAGAAAAAGTGCAAAACCTCTAAAAGAAAAAAAGAAAAAAAAAAAGAAAAAGGTGAAATAATCGTTGCATGAAGAGAATCGAACACTGTAACAGACGATCTCAAGAGTTTCAAGTGATCGAAAATCCCTTAGAGGAGGATCTCAACTCAAATGGAAAGACTCACTCCATGGAAGCTCAAGGTTCATAATGCACTATTCTCCTTCACTCACATTCCTAACAATAGACACTTTAACTCTACTGTTATTTCTTCTCTTTGTCCCTCAGTCTTCCTCATGAATGGCTCTCTCTCTCTCTCTCTCTCTCTCTCTCTCTCTCTCTCTCTCTCTCTCTCTCTCTCTCTCTCTCTCTCTCTCTCTCTCTCTCTCTCTCTCTCTCTCTCTCTCTCTCTCTCTCTCTCTCTCATGATATAAAAGATTTTGACCAAGGAAGAAGTGGGCAGGGGTGAAGGAGGGAAGTAGGAGGATTACAGGTAGGAAGGGATGAAGAAGAGGAAAGAAAGGTGGGTGGGAGGTGAGGTGAATAAGGGTGGAGGAGGAGGAGGAGGAGGAGGAAATGAGACTTAAATGTGCAGCCGAAGGGAAGAAGAGGAAGAGTGAAAAGGAAGAAGGGAAAGCAGGTTCTGTTCAAATGTGAAATGGGAGGAAGTTTTGAGTAATTGGTACTATTCTGATTCATCTGCATGTGACGACCGCCCATGTGTGTGTGTGTGTGTGTGTGTGTGTGTGTGTGTGT
>NC_059289.1:15408425-15420925 GCF_017591435.1 Portunus trituberculatus
AGAGAGAGAATATAAAACTCAAGAAAGTGTTGTGTTCGAGGCAGTTTCTATTCGAATTTTTACAAGCGTCATTTTTTTTTTCTATTCAGAATAATGAACTAATGAAAGAGACAAAACTTAAAGACATGTAACAAAAAAGTAATATAATTAATTACTTAGAAAATAAAGAAATAAAGAAAAAATAAACGTGTAAGAGAGAGAGAGAGAGACTATTTTTCCTTTATTTCAATTAACTTTGTATCGCTATTTTTACAGGTTCATTACTACTACCACTAAGAATAACAAATAAAATTAATTCATTGCCGCTATTACTGATGTTGCTAATACTATACATCCGTTTATTTTTAAAAGTTTGTGGTTATCTCTTGTCTGGATTGTACTTAATCCCTTCAGTACCTGGACGCGTTTTTATATACATTCTGCTTACTATTTAGCAATCTTATACAGCTTTGGAAACTTGTGTGGGGGATTAGAATAGTGAAGACTCTGGCCATTATTATTACAACCACCATAGACCCTTCCTAATGCAAATAAAATCGTATAATGGCGCACAAAACTCATGGCAAAAATGCGTCCCAGTACTGACGAGGTTAAAAATCACATTAATGAATCTCTCGCGATGTTTTTATCCATCATTAACTCAGAATTCTAGCTCTGAATAACGAAAACCACTTTGAAAACGACGATAACTTCCGGTAAAGGCTTTTTTTATAAGTTTTCAAATTAAATACTAAACATCTATTAATAAGGACCTTTATATCGCAAGATTTGCATAACTATCAGTATTCAGCTAAATTAATAGGCAAATAAATCACGCAGCTTTTTATCCCTCACAATCATCTGATCTCTACCATAAAGATAAAACAAATACCAGGTAATTAGTAAGAGAATTAATCTTCCTATTCTTTCACTGTACGTCGCTTTGCAGGTGAGACGCGAGTGACCACCCCGGGAGCTGAGAAACCCACCAATTCATTATTCACCATAGTACGTCACAATCTAGCGCTGTTATATTACACGGCCGTAACCAAGGACGTGGAAAGTAGTGGGTTGCTGGGACTTTCTGGCCACGGGTGACAAATTCCGGGATTTATGGAGAGGCTGGAATTTTAATAGTAATTCCCGTGTACTTCTTGACCGCTCGAGGCCCTCCCTGTCATTTCTACGGCTGAGCGATTCGATGAGTGCTGGGGAAGTGTGGCCAGATTTTGTTTCGACCAGATAATGGAAGGCTGAGGAAAAGTGTTATGGAGCTCCGGCCTCAGTGCTAAGGTGTGTTTTTGACCAATGGTGTGGTGGTTCAGGGTTCTTTCCAGGCCAGGTGGGGTCTAGCCAGGTGAGGGTGAAGGGTTAGTTCACCTGTGCCGTCTATCTGTCTCTTGTGTCTGTTTTATATCCTTCTAATCTTCATCTCTTATCACTTTTGTCTTATGTGTTTGTGTTATTGTATTTTCATCTTGTAACTTGTGGTCTTTTTTTATTTATTTGAAAATGTAGCTTGTTGTTAGATGAGAAAAGGTGCAAGTATGAAAATTTGTATTCTTGATGGACTAGTGTCAGTCGCATTTTCCAGTACACTGAAATTCTAATCCAGGAAAGTATACTATGTGGGAGAGAATCTTGAGTGTAATTTCCATGTTAGCATAACACTCAAAGTTAAAAAGAAATATTAGAATCATATAGAATTTGCGTGTTAGGCGACTTGTTAACATGGATGTGATGAAGAAAAGCTTGCACAACATTCACCAAGGTAAAAAAAAAACTCAAGTCATGTAAGATAACATAAAAAAAAAGATAATGAACAAAAGCATGTACACACACACCACAGTTATGAAGCTAAGAAATCATAAGTCATGGGAAATGATAACAAAATCCTGCAGTTATTTCCAGTCTCCAGTGTACATTTACTTTTACACAGATTTCTAGTAACAAGTTTTTAGTTTCCTGTCGTGTAATTTTTTCCGGTGTGGGGTGTGCGGGGGAGGCTCCGTCTTCTGACTTTCCCCGGAAAAATGCCCCTCGCCGCACCACCCTCGGAAAAGAGAGATACATATAAGACACACGTTTGAGTCTTAAGTACAGGTGAGACGCCGGAACGTTACCTGGCCCCGAAATTAAACCACACACACGACCCACTTTAATTACAGACGCACACAGGTAAAATATCCGTCATTTGGAGGAGACCGCGATGTGTGGGGGCGATGGTGAGGCAGGGGAGGGTAGGGAAGGGGAGTATTGGAGGGGAGGAGGCCTTGGTGATTATATCGTGCTAGAGGAGGTGTGAGGGAAGGGAAGGAGGAAAGGGGGAAATGTGACCTTGCCCCGATGGTCACTTCGAGCCACACCCACTCACTGAGCAGATGGTGACCCTGGCTTCTCTCACACTCACACTTCACTCTCTTCTACTCCTTGGCGTCACTCTTATTTGTTGTCGTTTCCCTTTTTTCTCTTTTGCTTTCTGTGCATATATGTTTATTTATTTATTATTTTTTATTCAGATTTTAGTAGAAAAGGAAAAAAATGGACGAAAAAGGGTTCCATAATGACGTAAAAAAAAAAAACAGTAGAGGATTCCAACAAAAAGATCATTATGTATACGTATTTTTTTCGGTGTCAATACATTTACGTTTGCTTTGTTCGTTTCGTTATCTTACGTTATATTACCTTGCCTTGCCTTGCCTTGCCTTGCCTTGCCTTGCCTTGCCTTGCCTTGCCTTACCATGCCTTGCCTTACCTAGCCTGACATTGCCTTGCCTTGCCTTGCCTTGCCTGGCCTTCTTTTGCCATGCCTTGAGTAACAACAATTCTAGTTAGGTTCTGTTTCCTTCATCCGTTCCTTCCCTTTGTTCATTATAATGTGATCATCAGCATTTACAAATCCACCGCCAACCTTCTCCAAGTGTCCCTCTTCATGGCATTGTGTATTTGCTCTTCTATATTATCTTAAGTATTTTCTAGTGTGATATTGTTTTCTTTATGTTATTTTATTTTTAGGATTTCCTGTAATTATCATGAACATTCTCTCTCTCTCTCTCTCTCTCTCTCTCTCTCTCTCTCTCTCTCTCTCTCTCTCTCTCTCTCTCTCTCTCTCTCTCTCTCTCTCTCTCTCTCTCTCTCTCTCTCTCTCTCTCTCTCTCTCTCTCTCTCCTCTCCCTCTCTCTCCTCTCTTCCCTCCTATCTCTCCTCCTTTCCTCCTCCCTTCCTTCTCCTCCTTTCCTCCCCTCTCCTCTCCATCTAACATACCCTTCCCTCTGTTTCCTCCTCCTTCACTTTACTATCCTTTCTCCTGCCCCCTATTTCCTTACTTTGCTCCCTACCTTCCCCTCCTCTCTCTCTTCTTCCCCCCACCCCTCCCCCAAGGAACCAGGAGGCTGTATAGGGTGAGAGACCATGAAATGTTTGATAGCCAATTGTCTCTCTAATGATACTCACTAAATCTTTACTTTTAGCCCGCCAGATGGTGTGTGTGTGTGTGTGTGTGTGTGTGTGTGTGTGTGTGTGTGTGTGTGTGTGTGTGTGTGTGTGTGTGTGTGTGTGTGTGTGTGTGTGTGTCACCGGAATAACACTCACATGAAGTCACGCACACACGCACACACAGCACGCGATTATCTGTGTCTGTTTTCAGTTTTTTTTTTCTTTTTTTTTTTTTTTCTCCCTCTTTATCTTCCCCTTGTATTTTCTTTCTTTTTCTTCTCTTCTTTTCCTTTTCTTCTCTTTTTTGTCTTGTCTTCTTCTCTTCTCTTCTCTTCTCTTCTCTTCTCTTCTCTTCTCTTCCTTCCCTTCCCTTCCTTCCCTTCCCTTCCTTCCCTTCCTCTCCTCTCTCTCTCTCTCTCTCTCTCTCTCTCTCTCTCTCTCTCTCTCTCTCTCTCTCTCTCTCTCTCTCTTCATCCTCTTCCTGTTTCTCTTCCTTCCACCTTCCTGTCATGCACGCGCCTTTTACTTCCACGATAGCGTCATGCACCGGCTGTGAATATGTACCGTGTGTGTGCTTCTTCGTTTTTTTGGTTCCTGTAAGATGGATTTATTAAGATTTGTGCATAATTTCCTTGAGTTACCTTTTCATTTACCTAGAATTTATATTTCCCTTTATTGCCTGCTTTGCTACGAGTGTACGTGTTGTGTTTCTCGAGGAAGGTTATACGTATTACTCTCAGTGGCTGTGTGTAAGTCACTGGTGGGTTTTTTTTTTTTTTTTTTTTTTTTTTTTTTACTTTATATTTTTTTTGGTTTGTTTTTTTTATTTTTATTTATTTATTTATTTATTTTTTTTTTTTTTTGCTTCTGTTGATTTTCACGTTTTTTTTTTTTTAGTCGTATTGTTTTCTTACTTTGTCCAATTTTCTCTTCATCCTCCTCCTTTTCTTCCTTCTTCTTTCCTCTCCTCCTCCTTCTCCTTTTTCTTCTTGGTTTTCGTCTTCTTCTTCTTCTTCTTCTTCTTCTTCTTCTTCTTCTTCTTCTTCTTCTTCTTCTTCTTCTTCTTCTTCTTCTTCTTCTTCTTCTTCTTCTTCTTCTTCTTCTTCTTCTTCTTCTTCTCAATTTACTCCTCTTCCTCCTCTTTCTCCTTCTCCTTCTCCAGCTGCTTCTAATTCTCCTCCTCCTCCTCCTCCTCCTCCTCCTCCTCCTCCTCCTCCTCCTCCTCCTCCTCCTCCTCCTCCTCCTCCTCCTCCTCTTCCTCCTCCTCCTCTTCCACTCATGACTACAGACACTACCAGGGAAACATCAAACATCTGACTCACATGATGCATTTTTTTTTTTTTTTAATGTTTTCCTGGTTTGGTCAACGTTACATTGCTGAATTTTACGACGTGGAGGAAAGAGAACGGTTTAAGGAGGGAGGGGTAACTCAGCTGCTTCTACGTCCATTGAAGGAAGGGAGAGAGGGGGGGGAAGTGTCAACCAACAAAGGAATATGCGAAGGAATGCCAAAGAGTATATGATCTTTAGCCCTTCAGTACCGGGACACATTTTTTTTTTTTTTTTTACCTTGAGATTTGTGTGCGATTAGACCACTTCTACGGAGGTCAGAAGATTAACGACCACAGTCTTCACTATTTTAATCGCCCCCACAAGTTTCTGAAGCTGTATAAAATCACCAAATAGTAAGCAGAATTAGCACGGTATTCAAAGCATTAAGGTCCTTACTAAGCTAATTTGTTAACCATTGCACGTTAACGGCGAGTATTAATGAGAGAGGAAGAATAGTATTGGATAGAACAGGATGCTTTGGCGGGTTAGCAGGAGTGATAGATGAGGTACGTGGGTGAAAAGAAAGAGTACAAGAAGTTATGTTGAGTGAGAGGAAGAATTACTGTGGATGAAAGGGAGAAGTGGCAGGGAGAGTGAGGAGAGTCGGAAATTTAAGGGAACATAAGTAAAAGTTTGAAATGATGAAGGTACTAGAGAGAAGGATCATAGAGGAGGGAGAGGAAAAATGAAAAAAAAAATACATTAGAAAGAGAGAGAGAGAGAGAGAGAGAGAGAGAGAGAGAGAGAGAGAGAGAGAGAGAGAGAGAGAGAGAGAGAGAGAGAGAGAGAGAGAGAGATTGAGGAAGTTACTCGTAGTGGAGAGAACACTGAAAAAAAAATGAGACAGGAGGGAGAAAATTAAGCAGAAAGCACGCAGAAGATATTGAGAGGGGAAGCCAGAGAGAGAGAGAGAGAGAGAGAGAGAGAGAGAGTCAGAGAACGTCAGAGAACATAACTTTATTTAATGAGGAGGAACACTGGTAACCAATTGGGGTGTCATTGAAGTGACCGGAAGAGGGAGAATCTTAACATTTATCTTACGTAAGCGCCTTCAAAATAAGCCTTCGCGTGCCTTGTCCCTATAATTCATCTGCATTTTGGACCACATAATTCCTGGTCGCCCGCAGCATGACTAAGGCGTCTCCTGGCTTACCGGGGGGACCAAGCCACTAATTAGGGCACTACTTTACCTGGTGTGTGCTGGAGTTACATGCCTGCTTCAAGACATCGCTCCCTCACCTGTGTTTTGAGGCTCATCAAGGCAGGTGTTTCTCTCATACGTGAGTCTTTATAGTTCCCTGTTTGGAAGTGGATGTGGTTTTTTTTTTTTTATCCTCTCTCTCTCTCTCTCTCTCTCTCTCTCTCTCTCTCTCTCTCTCTCTCTCTCTCTCTCTCTCTCTCTCTCTCTCTCTCTCTCTCTCTCTCTCTCTCTCTCTCTCTCTCTCTCTCTCTCTCTCTCTCTCTCTCTCTCTCTCTCTCTCTCTCTCTCTCTCTCTCTCTCTCTCTCTCTCTCTCTCTCTCTCTCTCTCTCTCTCTCTGGATAGTGTTGAAATAGATTTTTTCCTCCAGTCTAGTGTTGTAATATTAAATGAGATAATTTTGCATAATGTACACTGTTTCCTTGTCTTTCTCTATTTTTAACTTCAATCCTCGAACGTTTTCTTTTTCTTTTGTTACCTAGAGGAAGTGAATAATGTTGAGGTAGAAGCATTTTTTCTTTTTTTTTCTGACGGTATGAAGTGAAGGAGTATTCAAGAACGTGAGGTGATTCTTCATTTCTACACGTGGTTTTTTTATTCTTTACATATAACTGTTTCACGTCTTTTTTTTTTTTCACTCGGTGCAGTTAATTCCTTTACTTATCCGCTGGGAGGAAAATGAGTGACGTTAAGTATAGCAGAGGAATGATTTCAGCAACAATTCTGCATAAACCTTTTCTTGTTTCCTAACTGTGACGGAACTTAGCATTTATTTCCTAGTATTCATTAACTTTTTTTTTTTCTTCTCATGTTTTTGTTTAATTTACCAGTTCAAAGTGTTTTATTACCCTCCTCTTATCTATTCATTTATCTCTCCACGCCACTACCGGTAATTACCATTCATTTTACCTCCGCCCCTTCACTGCTCTTCCTCCTCCACCCACTCTCTCCCATCTCCTCCCTCATCTACCCACTTCCCTCCCCGCCAAGGGTGTTGTGGACAGGCAGGGTTGTTCTGACTTGCATAACGAGCAGTGGTGTCCAAATTTTCTCTCTTCCGGGAAAATTGTCATGGTATATTAAAGCGATTTTTTTTTTCCTTTGTCTACGCTTCAGTTATTGTTTTTAATGTGCCTCGCTTTCCTCTTTGTGTTTATATTTTTTTCTTTTGGTTATTTTTTGTGTGTTTTGTATTGGTTTTGAGTTTTTTCTTTTGTGTTCTCTTTTCTTTGTATTGGTAGTCTCTCCATTTCTTCTGTTTATCGGTTTGTATCCCGCTGTCCTTTATTTCACTCCCTCCTTCCATCCCTCCCTCCCTCCCTCACTCACTCACTCACTCACTCACTCACTCACTCATTCACTCACTCAACGTAAATAAGGTTCTACTCCATACGTAAATATGATCATTTTTTCCGCATGCTACAGTGAAAGAGAGAGAGAGAGAGACAGAGACAGAGACAGAGACAGAGAGAGACAGAGACAGAGACACATACATAAACAAATTAAAAAGTAACAAGATAAAAAAAAAAAACAGGAGACAAGTGTAAAGAGCAAGGACAAAAAATAAATGAGTAAATTATGTTATGAGGTGCAGACCGGACTAGCGAGGCAACGGAGCCACAAAATGCCAGGAATTACGTGAGGGTAGTGTCACTTGGGTCTGGACAATTATCCCATAATTAGATAATTATTTGGAATGTCCTTGTCTCTGATGAACCGACACGAACAGAGAGAGGGAGGGAATAGGGGGAGGAGGAGAGGAGGTAGGTAGGTAGATAGTTAGGAAGGGAGGGAGATGAAGAGAGGAGGAGGAGGAGAAGAGAGACAAGGTTATTAGAAGAGGCAGTTATGTAGGGGAAATGGAATAATAAGGTAAGGTAAATGGTAGGAAGATAAGGAGATAGAGAGGAAGATATGCAGAAAATGAGAGAAGAGAGTGACAACGTATAAAGGTAAAGAAATAAAGATGACCTATTTGTAAAAGTAACTAGAAGAAGGACGGTGATCGAAAGAATGGAATAATAAAGAAAGGAAGTGGGAGTAGTAAATAAGGCCTTGGAGAAATTAGAGGATACAAAAAGAAACAAAAATAAACACAAACAATAGAATTTAGAATGATTAATAAGGGTAACTAGAAGAAAGAAAGAAGAAAGAAATGAGAATAATAATTAATAGATACTGAAAAAAAAGGAGAAAGAGAAAAATATTGATGTGGAGAAAACGAACAAACAAAAAAAAATAACATTGATTAATAAGAACACAACAAAATGGAATAATAAGATGAAATAAATAAAAGATAAACAATGAATAGAAAGACAAATAAAAAAAGAGAAACAAAAGAAAGACAGAGAAGAAAAAAGGATAAAAATGGAATATGCAAAGTGGAATAATAAGAAGAGACAAACTGCAGGAAGAAAAACAAAAATAAGACATAGAGGATAATAAGCAATAAACAGAGGCAGAGAAACAAACAGTAAATACAAAGAAACATAAAGGACAAAGTAGAAAACTGAAAGATTATACACTTAATAATTAACAATAAACTAGCTAAATAGGACAATGGTCGTAGGCGGAGAGAGAGAGAGAGAGAGAGAGAGAGAGAGAGAGAGAGAGAGAGAGAGAGAGAGAGAGAGAGAGAGAGAGAGAGAGAGAGAGAGAGAGAGAGAGAGAGAGAGAGAGAGAGAGAGAGAGAGAAGGAAATTAGGGCCTACAAAAAAAGAAGGAAGACATGGTTATAATTGCATAGTGGGCGAGGTGGTGGAGTGTCAGGGTCAGGGTGAGCGTGGGGGTGTGGTCAGGGTAGGGTGGGTGGCAGGGTTGGGTGAGGGATGGTAGTAGGGTGGGGGAGGGAGGGAATGAATTTGGCGGCTCAAACTGCATAATAAATGGTAGTTATGTCTGTCTGTCTGCCTGTCTGTCTGTTTCTGTCTCTGTCTCTGTTTCTGTCTATCTTCTGTCTGTCTGTCTGTGTGGCTGTCTGTCTATTTCTGTCTCTATTCTGTCTTTGTCTCTGTCTCTGTTCTGCCTGTCTGTTTGTCTGTCTGTCTTTCTGTCTGTCTCTCTCTCTCTCTCTCTCTGTATGTATTTAACCGCGGCCGTGAACAAGTTCCACATCCTGGAGACGCGTCCTGCGAAGGTGCGTTGATGCTGACACCCGTGGGATCGCGGCACCTCTACGGCGTCACCACCATTGAGCACCGTTCTCGTGCTCCGTGCGGTGACTCTTAGAGGATGACGCAGCCCTGCCAGATGTGGCACTCTTTGCACCTGTGCCTTATGGAACACTACGATCGCCGCCACGTCTCTGCGGTGTTCCAGTGAATCAAGGGGACGCTCAGGCTCTGGGTGAGGTGGTAGTGCAGCATCTACTAGCCGTATGGCGCGGCGTCTCTCTCTCTCTCTCTCTCTCTCTCTCTCTCTCTCTCTCTCTCTCTCTCTCTCTCTCTCTCTCTCTCTCTCTCTCTCTCTCTCTCTCTCTCTCTCTCTCTCTCTCTCTCTCTCTCTCTCTCTCTCTCTCTCTTTCTCTCTCTGTCTGTCTGTCTCTCTCTCTCTCTCTCTCTCTCTCTCTCTCTCTCTCTCTCTCTCTCTCTCTCTCTCTCTCTCTCTCTCTCTCTCTCTCTCTCTCTCTCTCTCTCTCTCTCTCTCTCTCTCTCTCTCTCTCTCTCTCTCTCTCTCTCTCTCTCTCTCTCTCTCTCTCTCTCTCTCTCTCTCGGTGCTCTCAAGAGTGGCGATGATGGGAACGCTGAAGATAAGGAGAGAGATAATGACAAGCAAAGGAAGTAAGAACGAACAGTGAACACGAGAAGAAGGAGAAATAGATTAAGGAAGAAGGAAAAAAAATGCGTTAGATTACTCGATATCGCCATTTTAATTCATAGGAGGAGGAGAAGGAGGAGTACTAGGATAATGCAAAAGTGAAAAGAAAGATTCGTTCTGGTCTGCAAGCGATGAAATATGGAGATAAACATATGATGGATGTGATCTTCGGCATTGCTTTAAGAGAGAGAGAGAGAGAGAGAGAGAGAGAGAGAGAGAGAGAGAGAGAGAGAGAGAGAGAGAGAGAGATGTAAGAAAGGAATACTGTAGACGAAGTTAAAAAGAAAAGAAGACAATAATATTACAGTAATAGATCGAAGAGGAACAACATCACACACAGTTATGAATATGGTAAGTTAGACGAGTATTGTAAGTAATGATGAATGTAATTGTCAAAAAGTAATGAACAAAAGCTGTACACACTGGCGTCACTGGGTATAACTGGGCAGTAACTTAAACCCTTCAGTACCATGACGCGTATTTTTATTCATTCTGCTTACTGTTGGGGATTTTATACAGCTTCAGAAACTCATGTGGGGGATTAAAATAGCGAAGACCTTAGCCAGTAATCTTTTGACCTTTATAGACCCTTCCTAATGTCAATAAAATGGTTTAATCGTACACTAATCTGAAGGTAAAAATGTGTTCCGTATTGAAGGGGTTAATATAATGAAGGGTAATTAGTAGAATGTTGTGAAATTGATCTTGGTGACTGTTGGTGGATCAGGTGGTGGTGGTGGTGGTGATGATGGTTATGGTGGAGATGTTGGTGGAACTGGTGGTGGTGGTGGTGGTGATGGTGGTGGTGGTGGTGGTGGTTATGGTGGTAGTGGTGTGGTAGTGGTGGTGGAAATGATGTTAGTGATGTGGTTTGATGTGGTGGTGGTGGTGGTGGTGGAGATGGTGGTTCTGATGTGGTTTGATGTGGTGGTGGTGGTGGTGGAGATGGCGATAGTGGTGTGGTGGTGGTGGTGGTGGTGGTTCAACTGGCGGGAAGATAACATGTCTCGCTAAGTGGGAGTGAACAATAAGGCGCCGTAGACTTTTTTATTCTTTACGTGTTTTTTTCTTGTGATAAGCTGCACTGTTTGGTGTGAAGATGTATGATGATGACGATGATGATGACGATGATGATGGTGATGGTGGTGATGGTGGTGGTGATGGTTTTAATGACGAAATAATACTACCTTTAAAGAATTCCTGTTTCTCTGTGTTGACTCATTCGTTTGTTTTTGTAATCTTTTATTAATCCTTCCATTTTGTTTATTAATTATTTTTACGTTCATTCTTTTTTTTTATTTTTCTTATTTCACTTTTCTTATTAACTTCATTCACTGTTGTTATTATTGGTGCATATGTTTTTATAAGTCATTTTAGGTTCAGCCGTTCTTATTTTTTGATAGTTCACCTTTGTTAACTCTCTGGATTAAGTTTTTCCATATTCATCATATTCTTTTAACTTTATTTATTCTTTTTACGTCATTGATGTTCGTTGTTTTCTACTCACTAACCGCAGGGATCCGGTGTTATTCTTTATTTTTCCTTATTTATCTTTTTTTTTTTTTTTTAGTATTCTCACGTGTCCCGCGTGCCCATTTGTACTCTGCCATCCTACACACACACACACACACACACACACACACACACACACACACACACACACACACACACACACACACACACACACACACACACACACACACACACACACACACACACACACACACACACACACACACACACACATACCACGTACCAACACAACTTCTTGGATCGCGACCTTCATCCATCCTCGCATCTCTCTGTCCCTCGTTTCATCTCTTTTACCAACAAGTTTTGCGAATCACAACGATCTCCATCGCAAATAACACGCTTCTTTAACCTGGATTCATTTAACGCAACCGCAAAATAACGACTCGACAGCGAAGTGATGACCAATAGGCGTTTAGATTGCATTGAGGAGGATCCCAGCAAGCGTCCGAGCTTACCCGAAGTGGTAGGTTGGGATCTAAACCGCTACGTTGATGGCGGTAACTCTACACCCGTGATTAATGATGATAGTGATGGTACGGTGATAGTGACAGATGGGCTGCGTCGAAAATAGTACTTAGAATACTTTAATATTACTACTTAAGATTAGTAAATGGCGTAATGGGTACACGAAGGAAACACTTGAATTATACTCTATTCATCCTCTGGCGAGTAAACACTAGAACCCACTGAGTCTCGTTAATCTTGGTGATGGATGGTGAGGGACAGGGTGGTGACTCATTAACGTGTCCACGGGCAGTTCTGAGCGATGGAGGATCCCTAGGATGTGGTTGTGGTGGTGGTGTGTGGGGAGTGGTGGTGGTAGTTTTTGGTGCGTTTGTGTGTTTGTGTTGGGGTGAGTGTGGGAGAGTATAGATATGGTGTTCGCTGTGGTAGTGGTGAGGGTAATCGAAGAGTGATGAGTGGGGTGATGCAGGGCGTTCTGGTTGTGTTTCAAGTGCTGATAAAAGTCCACGGTTGATAATAGATTAGTAAATATACTTCTCTCCCTCACACACACACACACACACACACACACACACACACACACACACACACACACACACACACACACACACACACACACACACACACACACACACACTCACTCACTGACACAATCACTCACCCAAACACACACACGTACAGATAAAAAAAAAAAAAAAGCATAACAAGCAACACCTGAGCTTTCTGTAAAAAACACCAACA
>NC_059289.1:15430925-15443425 GCF_017591435.1 Portunus trituberculatus
TCCCTCCCTTCCTCCTCCCTCCCTCACGTGACGCGGAATAAAAACAGACACACTTTTATTCCAGTCGGATCGTAGTTCATCCTGGGAAAGTAGCGGCACTCAGCAGCGGCGGCGGCGGTGACGTGGGAGTCGCGTCAAAACTGAAAGTCGCTGCAAATTGTTGGGATCACCTCCAAAATATAGGACTTGCGAGCGCCTATAACCCCGACGGCGGCCCTGGCTTGTGCAATGCGTGGATTACTTGTTGAGTAATTCGCGGAAATGCACACACACACACACACACACACACACACACACACACACACACACACACACACACACACACACACACACACACACCTAACGCTCCAGTCTCGTCCGGCTTATTCTCGCTTGATTTACCGAGCATTATGAAGCGGCGGGAGTCATTCTAGTCATTCCCGGAGATAATTCGACGGAGGTTTGGCGTGAAAGCGAGTTTTGCCTTGCCGAGCACCGTGACTGGCGGGAGGAAGCGGCAATTTGAGATTTAACAACGAGACAGCACCGGGAGCTTCTGTGTTGAGGAAAGAACCAGACTGAGGTGGTTTAGGGAGCGCTTTTCCTCTTCCTCCTCCTCTTTCTCCTCCTCTTCCCTCCTTCTCTTCCTTTGTACCTGATATGCCGTTCTCTTCCTCTCCTTCCTCCACCTCCACCTCCTCCTCACTCGGCTCTCTCCATTCATCACTTCACAACTTTCCTTATTCCAACATTCCTCATTTTTTTTCCTCTTCTTGATCGTCTTACTTGCCCTCCTCTCACCTCACCCACGTACTCCCACGTACTGTACCATCCTGGGTGTCTTCCAAACTCCCCCTTTGCTCCTCTTCTTGTGCTTTTCTCAGTATAAAGTACTCTACCTGCTGCAACAGATTATGACATTCTTACTCTTCTGGTCCGTGTTATTCCTTGCTCTCCCATGTTAAATTCATCACATGCTAATCTTTTCTCTTTTCTGTCCTCTTATTGCTTGCTTCCTCCCATATTAACTCTCCCATGCTAGCCATCTTAATTTCCTCCCATGATTGTTTTCTTCCATAATTCTTTTCACTGTACGAGTATTCTAGTTTCCTCTTATAATTTGTGTCCCCAGTCTTGCATTCCCTCTTCCATCTCATAGGAGTGTGAGTCTTCTATAGTTTCCCCCTCTCTCTCTTTCTTCCTTCCCCCCCCCCTTTCTCTCTCTCTCTCTCTCTCTCTCTCTCTCTCTCTCTCTCCCACCCTTCCACAGTAAAGGTCAGGTGGGTGTCGGCTTCCAGGTGCTATGAGATTTACCTGACTCATCATTATAATTGTAGGTCACACACACACACACACACACACACACACACACACACACACACACACACACACACACACACACACACACACACACACACACACACACACACACACACACACACACACACACACACACACACACACACACACACAGTTCTTGGTGTTTTGGTATTGTTTTGTAGTAGTGGTAGTAGTAATAGTAGTAGTGGTGGTGGTGGTGGTGGTGGTGGTGGTGGATGGATGGATGGATGGATTTTAATTTAGGTGGTGGTGGTGATGGTGGTGGTGCAGTATTAAGTAATAAAACACAAATAACTCTTGCATATGAATACGTGATATACGATCAAGCGATACACAAAGGCAGGATGAGAATAATTTTGATCCCAGAGCTCAAAATTAACCAGGGAAAATGGCATGAACACACACACACACACACACACACACACACACACACACACACACACACACACACACACACACACACACACACACACACACACACACACACACACACACACACAGGGGGATGAGTGCACCTCCCGCCTGACTACCCTTCTGTCTCCTTACATCACGTCTTTGGTTCTTTCCGTCATGTCAAGTTGTATGTGTTCGCTTGATGCATCTCGGCCCTTCCTCTGGCGCTGCATTTTCACCCAAGTCCCGTTTTCTGTGTTGAGACTGACGCCAGTAATGCTGTGGAAGTGAGATTAAACCCTTCAATACTGGAACGCTTTTTTTACCTTGAGATTTGTGTACGATTAGACTATTTTATTGACATTAGGAAGGGTTTATGGAGGTCCGAAGATTATTAAGTTTCTGAAGCTGTATAAAATCACCAAATAGTAAAAAGAGTGAATATGGAAACGCGTCATGGTGCTCAAGGGGTTAATGCGTGATTTAGTATGGTTGAGTACATGTTTATTTATTTTTTTTATTTTCTCTTTTTGTTAGTTATAGTTTTTTTTTTTTTGTCTTTTCTTTATCGTTTATATTTTTTATTGTGTGTTCGTCATTTTGTTTTCTATATTTTTCTTTCACTGTTCTTTTTATTTTTTTTTTTTTTTCACTTTTCCTTATCGCTCACCTTTTCTTTATTCCTCTTCCTTTATATTAATTCATATTTACTAAACTCTAAATTTTTTCTTGTTTTCCTCATTTCTTCCATTTTTTTTTTTCATTCCAGTCTTTCATCCTGTATTTATGAAGAACAAAAGAAAAATCGAATGAATATGACATGGACTGTGCGTGAATTATTTGCTTTAACTCCGCCACGATGTCTCCCTCTCCCTCTTTATTCCTCCCTCCCTCCATCCTTCCCTCTCTCTCTCCTTCCCTCCACACAAAGCTTCCATCAGTCACTTCTCTCCCAAGAAAGTTCTCCTTATACACATCTCTATCATTTTTTTCTCTCTTGTCTTCCCTTCCCAGTCATTTCGTTGCCTTTACCGCCTTCCTTCCGTCCTTCCCTCATTTCCTTCACTTCTTCCTTGACATCACTATTATTTATCAAACCTTCCATTTTATCTTCCTCTCCTGGTTCCCCTCTCTCTCTCTCTCTTTCTCTTTCTCTCTCTATCCATAGTAATTTTCCCACATTCATTTTCAAAGAAGCGACCATTCCTCGTGCATTTTTCTTCCATTCCACCTGTTTCCATTTCACATAAATCATGGCAATGTTTTTTTTTCTTTCTTATAATCACTCAGCTTTCCACTCATTGTTTCCCTCTTTGTGTGATAGTAACAGTATCGCCCTTAGTAATCAGTCTCCGAGGTCAAGCGTCGTAAATTCTGGTACAGTTGTCAGATTCAGTGAACAAAGCTGATGATTGAAAATGAGGCAGAAAATAAAAAAAAAAAAGTAAGTAGGAAGCGATAAGGAAACATGAATGAAAAAAATAAATAAATACAAGGAAATAAGACAGGAAAAAGAAATAAGAAACGATTCCAAGACAAGAATGGAGAACGTAAAATAAAATTAACCTGAAGACAAAAATACAGATACAAACTAGAGAAAGAGTTAGGAAGAAAAAGAACTCATACATTTACCAATCAGCCTCGTGGAAGATACCAGAGAATTTCATAGAAGCTAACGTGACACTGTCGATTTAAGAAGACACTGAGACTTGCTTAGAAAATAATTAATTACTCATACACTGAAGGGAATAGTGATGGAAGCCGATGAGAGAGAGAGAGAGAGAGTAGAAAACGAGTACGCTCTATATGGTTTTATGTTCCGTTAGCCAATAGATAAATGCAACGTGACTGGTGATGGAGTAGACATTTGGAATACAGTAAGTGCAGAATAAAAGACAGGTTATAAAAGTGCCCGGTCGGTAATTGGACAGGTAATGGACAGAAAGTACACGCTGCAATGACGGAAGATGCAGTACAATGTAAATTAAGTTGACTGATGGTTGAAAGTTGACGGGACGGAGAGGAGAAATTGATTGTGAATGAAAGGAGAGAAAGAGGGAAAAAGCAAGAATTTGACCGTGTTTTGAAATATAGAAACACACTCTCTCTCTCTCTCTCTCTCTCTCTCTCTCTCTCTCTCTCTCTCTCTCTCTCTCTCTCTCTCTCTCTCTCTCTCTCTCTCTCTCTCTCTCTCTCTCTCTCTCTCTCTCTCTCTCTCTCTCTTCATCATCCTCTCACTTCTTACATCTCTCACCCTCTACTCTCTCTCTCTCTCTCTCTCTCTCTCTCTCTCTCTCTCTCTCTCTTTCGCTCTCACTCCCTCCTTCCTTCCCATGTTGTCTCCTTTTCTCACTATTGTTGTTTCCTTCTTCCGCTCTTCCCCTTCTCCTCCCTGTACACTTAACTTCCTCGTCTCCCGTTAGAAGCACAATTAAGTTTCCACACCTTTCATCCTTTTCTCATCAATCTTCTCGCTTTTTTCCTCTTTTCCTTGCTTAGATCATTCATTTTACTTTCACATTTCACATCCTTCACCTACATTCGCTTTTCACTCGCCGTCACGTGAAGTACAAATGCAAGACACGTCGAAATAAATCGCTGAAATATTTGCGTTAATCAGCAGGTAAACTCAGGTATTCAGAGAGGTAACATATGTAGGTGGATGTTTTATTGGCCCACATTGAAGTAAAGACATACATTACTTTGTGTCAGCAGTCCAGTTGAAATGCACTTTAAAGTTAAATCACTGAGCCGAAACCCTGTGTAATCCACGTACTTTTTTTTCAATTTTTGTTTATAAGTGTAGCAGCGATAAGGGTGAAGATCCATTGTTGTATACTGCAGTGTGTATAACAAGGCAATAATTTACCTCGCATGTGAAAGCAGAAATCGTCAGTAAAACACTAGAGTTGCCGAAGAGGAAGGTGAGGAAAGATGTACCATTAATCAAGTGTTCTTTTTATTATCTCTTTCTGTTTTTCCTTATCAGTCTCGAGGTGGTGTGAGAATGATACCCCTCTGGCTGACTTATTATTTTACCGTGCGATGACAAAGGTGTTCGGTTTACGTAAGAAGGAGATAAAGATACATGGTTTACACGGTTTTCGTATTTTCATTCGCTATTATCTATTTCTCCAGCATGGGTTTCCTTGCTGAGAGAGTGAAACGTTTTATTATCATTAAATGTTTGTTCTTTGAGCGTAAATTCCGTGTCAAATATTTTTATTATAAAATTATTATTAGTGTTTTCCTCATAAATTTAAGTCATAACTGTTCCACTTATTGTTTTTTTTTTCACCTTATCCCTTCACCTGTATTTTTTTTTCTTTTCCTTTACCCCGTTCTTCCCTTCTGCGTGTTTTCCAGCTTCCCCTGCCACTCCTTCCAGTTCCTGTCCTCCTGCACCTCCCTTTCACTTCCCCCTAGTACATGTCCTCTGCCCTGCCACTCCCTCGGGACCTGTTATCTACTCCTCCCCTTCATTCCCTGCTTCCCCTGCCCTCCCCTCCCGCTCCCCCAGTTCCTCGTGACGCACCGCCCTGCTCCCGGTTTTCGGAATTAACGTGCATTGTGTGTGCATCACTGACGAGCTCGGACCGTGGCTAACGTGGGTGAGTGACCGCGAGGTAACGAGGGGTGGAGGTACACACACACACACACACACACACACACACACACACACACACACACACACACACACACACACACACACACACACACACACACACACACACACACACTCACACAACGGGGGACAGAAACCAGAAAGCCAGAAAGAAAAAGACACACCTTGATAATCGTCCATTTCTTGCAACCAATCACCAAAGCAGGAATCTTGCGGCGCAGGGAGTATGGCCGTATAAATGGAGAAACAAAGGGAATGGACAAACAAGACATCAATGCAGCTTACCGAAGACGTATATCACCGCTGAACCTTCACACACACACACACACACACACACACACACACACACACACACACACACACACACACACACACACACACACACACACACACACACACACACACACACACACACACACACACACACACACACACACACACACACAGGAAGAGGTTACGCTGAAAAAGACAGTATATATATATATATATATATATATATATATATATATATATATATATATATATATATATATATATATATATATATATATATATATATCACATCACATCACGCCAATATCGAGACGAAAAACAAAATTCCCATCACGTTAACAACACCAAAATAAGAAAAAAAATAAAGAAAAAAGAGAAGAAAGAAATACTCCCTGAAGCACAGCAGTAGTTAAGAATTTTCACGAAAACCTTGATCACCAACACCACGGCTTCTGTTGCTGCTGATGTTGCTGAAACGCCTCAAAATCGCCTTCTCATAACGGCTCCCCAAAAGACCATTAATAACCGCGAGGCGAATTGCTAACTAACGAGCATCTCAATCACGTGTTTTGGCGGTCATTCGCGGCTTTGGGGTCACAGTAAGGGGAGTGGGAGTGATTGGCTCTGGGGATGCGTGAGGTGGGTAGATGGATGGGGGGTACCGTGGGCGTGGGCGGTACCTGAGGCTTTGATGTGAAGTTTGCGGGCGGCGATTGAGGCTCCTGTGTGTTTGGTGACTGCAGGAAGGAAGAGATAGAGAAAGAGACACTGGTGAAAGAGAAGTGTTTTGTAAGGTAATTCGTTCAGTAACCTATTTGAGGGATGTTTTATATCTTTGTGTTTTTCTTCCTCGTGAATGAAGCAAAGAGATGTGGAGGATGATAAAGAGAGCAGTCAGTTGCAGTCCAGCCTTTACCATTTTCTTCAGGGGTGTAAATAAGGATGAATAAATATATAAGATTGAGAGAATATGTATTTATCTCTGTCTTGTTGTATGTAAACTTTTCCACTGCTATTATTTATTGGTCATTATTTTCCATGGATTTTTGGTATTATAGTAATTTACATTTTTTTCATGTTTATTTCTCTATTTTAAATTCGTTTTGCCAATTTGTGCGTTATTTCTATGAATTATTTTATGTATTTCTTATTATTATTGATATCACCGAATTCTTGTGCATTTGCTTTTATTCTGCAACTTTCCTCTTAGTCATTTTGGTAAGATCGCTGCAAAAGTGTTTTTTTTTTTCATTATTATGATTATTATCCTGTCTCTACATTATTTATGAACCCTCGTTTGAATTTTATAACTACATTCTTCACAAGCTTTAAAATGTAAATACTCCGAGGCCTGAAGTCAATGCCCGGAGTTTTTAGTCATTAAGTTTTACATTTATATATTTACATTCCTGCATTAATTTAATGTGACGGGAAGGTTACATTATGTACATGTTAGTGAGCTGCTGTGCGGGATTCTTATGTTCCTGTACCTTATCTTAAAGAGAGGTGAATTAAGAGCAATCTTTGGTACTTGAGAGAAGCCAGGCGTGAACTAACTAATTAGTCTTACCTGTGCTGTGAGTTACTGCTCACCTGTACTGCTCTGAAGCTTCCCACGATTTGTCTATAAAACACTCCTCGCTTCCCCGGCGGCTACTCCCTGTCTCCTCGCCTCCGCTGCCTGCAGTTCTCCCCGCCAGGCATCGAGTCTCCTGCGCGGCGGGAGGAGGCAGGAGTCGAGGCTCAGGTAATTGGCCGAGCGGTTGACGGCACGAAAACTTGCACTTGCTGAACGTAAAGTTTGTTTCATAGAGGCTCCTAGAATGTAGTTCGGGAGTGTATCTGTCATATATATTGGTGTTGAAAAAGCCAGTCACTCTCCTAATGTACCGATGCCACGTTGTCACTGCGCTAAAACTCTATCATTTATTTCGTAGTTTGATATAATTTTCATCATCCGTGAATAAAATTATCTCTTTTCTCTTTTGTTTAGGGTATGAATATTCTTTTTATTATTCTTTTTACTGAATTTACTGGGTTCTGTTTTCTTTTATTTTTAACCACAAATTAGTACGTGTCGATAGAGAATATGTAGTGGATGTATATTATTTTATTACTAGCATCAAACTGACTGTCTTGCTTTTCCCGAGAAGACGTAACATAAAAGCAGTGAGGAATGAGTAAGGCGTGCGATTACAACCTACTCAGGAGTGGACGGGACTGGAACACGAGCCTTCAGGGTTGAGAAGGACAAGCTGAAGCAATCAACACCACATCAGCTTTTTGTTCACTGCTGAGGTAATGTAACATACTGTAATGTCGCTTGCTTATATGGGGCTTGAAATGACTCGTAAGATTAAATAGATACGGTTCATATGACAAAGGTCTGTGCTCCTGCTTCAAGGCATCAGGTCCCGCCCTCTCCCTCTGCTCCTTGTGTATCCCTCCAGCGAGACGGACGGGAAAGGAGAGACGAAAGAAAGAAAACAGAGGACAAGGAAACATCTTTTTACGAATTATTTTGAGATACCAAACTCACTTCCAAAAACAAAACACAAAATGCCCTAACACGTAAAGATTAAATAAAACACAGTTCTTGTTCATGAGACAACGAAAGAGAGAAAGAAAAGGAAGACACAATGAATCATCTTTTTTTTACGATTTATTTTAAAGTTACCAAGAACAGTTCCATAAAACAAACGCAGTGAGTCTCTAACACCTGAAGAAAACACAAAAAATTCAGATGTGATTTCCCGAAGAAAAGAAAATAGTAAGACACAAACCATAAACAAACATTCAGCAGCATCAAATCGAGCACATACATCATGGACGCTCGAACCTTGTAATAATCTGAAGAGAGAAGCGGAAACTCACGATTCAAGAAGTGTACCGAGAAGGAGGAAATTTTTGAGGAAGTACAGGGTGATTGGCTCATAAGGAGACTAAATAACTAAGTCAGCAAAGAAGAAATAGACACAATTTTGACGAAAGTAAGGGTTATCAAAAATAGAAGGAAAATAATATGAGGACAAAGAACTGGTTATATATTTAAGGAAAACACGTAAAACTAGATTGCGAAGAAAAGAACTTATTGAAGGAAGATAAAAAGGAGGAGGAAGAAAAGGAGATCAGTAGAATATTGTGTGAGTGGTTAGGTGAGTTAATGTAAGGAAACAAGACACAGTAAGGAATCAGAAAGGTCACCGGAAAGAGAGGCAAAGGCAAGACGTGAGGTGTTGGTCTGAGGAGAGAAAAGAGTGACAGATCCAGAATGCACTAGGGAAAAAAAAAAAGTGTGTTTCATTAAGGCCCAAACTGACGGTAATGTTGGTACTCCTCCCCCTCTTCCTCCTTCTTCCCCTCCTCTCCTTTTTCCACCACCAATAATTCCTCTACTTCGTACTTGTTCCTTCCACACATCTCTCATGCTAACATATCACAATGTATTACTGTTCGACTGTTCCTATGCTACACAACATTCAGGGTTTTCCTCGTACAAATCTTTCCCCCCCGCCTTCCCACTCCGACTCACCCACAGTCCAGCCTTGTGTTACGGTTCTTTGACCACCACCTGTCAGTCCCTCGCTCTCAGGGTCTATGCATCCGTCCCTCCGTCCATCAGTCCGTCCGTTCCTCAAGTCATCTATCCATTTATCTTTCCCTCCGGCCGTCAACCTCAACCGGATTATTAACACATTGAAACCGGATCAGCAGCCCCGGCCGGAAGACATATTTTACACCGCCTCTTGTCACTTAATTAAACGTTCGTCCGGCTTACCTGTAAACACCTGTCGGCTGTGCATTGTGACTGGCCTTTGAGACTCTTACTGGTGGGGTTGTAGGCGTGACTCTCTTCTCTTTGTTTGCACGTGGGTACCTGTACTGTATGCAGCGATGGTTCATGTCTTGCGGAATTAGAAGGTGGTTGTTTGTATTGGTGGTGGTGGTGGTAAGAAGGGGTGATTGTAGTAGTGATGGTAGTTGTTGTTGTCATTAGTAGTGGTGGTGGTAGTAATAATGGTAGTAGTGTTTGTAGTAGTAGTAGTAGTAGTAGTAGTAGTAGTAGTAGTAGTAGTAGAAGTAGAAGTAGTAGTAGAGGTTCTTCATCATGAGTTATTAATGGAAAAAAAAGTTTAGAGTGATATTAAGCTAGCAAAGTTATCACACACACACACACACACACACACACACACACACACACACACACACACACACACACACACACACACACACACACACACACACACACACACACACGAGGCAAAAAAAAAATGACTTCCACCTACTTATATATATTTTACCAATCCCGTCATTTGCTGATCTTACTTACGAGAAGGTACCCGCGATAAGAAGTGTTAAGTGAAGGTGTGCGTCGTTGAGTTACAGTGACGAGAGTGAAAACTGAAGGATTATGAGGAGGGAAAGAGAAGAGTGTGAAGGAAGAGGAAGAGAAGGAGTGTGAAGGAGGAGGAAGAGAGTGTGAAGAAGGAAGAAGAAGAGTGTGAATCAGTTGGAGGAAGAGAAGTGAAGAAGATTGCGAAAGGAGGAATGGGAGTATGAAGAAGAATGAAAGAGGAGGAGTAGGAGTGTAAAGGAGGAGTGTGAGGAAGGAGTAGGAATATGAAGAAGGAAGAAAAGTGTAGGGAAGAAGAGTAAGGAAGGAGGAGTAGGAGAACATAGAAGAGTGAAAGAGAAGAAGTAGGAGTGTGAAGGAGTGAGTGTGATGAAAGAATAGGAATATGAAGAAGGAAGAAGAGTGTGAGGAAGGAGGAGCAGGAGTGTGAGGGCTGCGGTGCTGGTCGTGGGTTGGGGCGGCGAAGATGCAACAGGCGAACACAAATACTGTAATCACCGTGTCTTCGCTCTGCGTCAGGAGGCCCTCTATTGTTTGCTCTTCCTTGTCCCGCCAGCCAATCACAACCCGCCGTGTAATCAGTGACTATTTGTGATTGGTGGAAATGTCTCTTGCTCTTAATGTTGGGGAGTTTCCACGCGAGGCGAGAATCAAGACACCGAGCGAGTCTAAATATTAGCACTGCGTTCCTGTGGATTTGAAAAGAGAGAATAATAATTAGAAGCATGCAAGGGAACAGCTCTCCAGCCAATCAGAATGCGCTAAGAATGTAAGAATAGTTTTGATTGGCGCTGACAGGGACGACAGGTGATGAATATTAGGGACACGCCAGCCACTTATCACGGAGAATGAAGGGGAATCTGCATTGCTATTGGCTGCTGCTCAGAGGGAAGGTGAAAGACACGGCCGCCGCAGGACACGTGTGGGATTTCTAGAGTCACAAAGTTAATCGTAATGAAACAAGAACCCGATCGAGGCAAAGGACGGGTAGGAACCAGAACCAGAAATAATCGCACGCATTCAGTCCAATTTACGACCTTTCATTATGGTGATACTGCTCTAAAGACAAGCTTTTGGAGGGGCCGGAGTGCGCATGCGTGCCGTCATCTGCCGTACATACCTGGGCAATTAAGGTGGTGATGCACGGCGCGACGGGAACAGGAGGCGCCGGGCGATTAATGGCAGACAGCGGAGAAAGTGTTGCTTGGAAGGGCAGCCTTGGTTACCCGCTGGCGGAGAACAGAAACACGCGGCTACACTAGTAAGAAAAGGAAGGAAAAGTTGCAGAAAGGAAGGAAAGTAATGAAAGCAGGTGGAAACAATAGAGGAGAGTTCAATGAAATTAGTAAATGAATTAAATGCTGATGGAAAGGAAGAGGAAGAAGAGAAAGAACAGGAAGGAGCAATGAAAGAGGATGCGGTGGAATTAACAGATTAATGAATGGTGAGAAAGTATTGGGCCGTTTTCACACTTCTGTCTGTTTATTGTGTTCATCAGTGCGCGGTGAAGTTTGGACAGGTGTCAGAATGGGAATATTTTGACGAACTTTCATTCATTTCACGGTTTTTGGATATCAATGCTGAAGGGAGAGAAACGTATGAGATCCTGATTTTAGTGTAAAGTAGATATTCATAGTTTGTGTGGAAAGATCAACTATTTCTTCATCAACCACGTGTCTTTTCCATCTCTCATTTGTCTATTTTCCTTCTATATTCCACTTTTTCATTTCCATCACTCACTCATAGTCGTTTATCGCTTTCTTTTCTTCACTGTCAAGTCTTTTCCTTCCGCGTCATGTGCCCATTCCCGTTTTCTTTCATCAGTCACCTCCATCCATTCCTCCGTCCACCTCTCGTTTTCTCTCATCCCAATAAAAACTCCCCGTTCAGAACAGCCGTCCCTCCACCACCTGCATTCCACACTTAGCGTCCACACAGTCCACCTTCATGCGTTACCTTCCACACCCTCCTCCTCCTCCTCCTCCTCCTCCTCCTCCTCCTCCTCCTCCTCCTCCTCCAGGCAACCTACATACACTTTTTTTTTAGAACACAGTCTTCTTTAGTAGAGTAGAAAGCCACGGATCGTCATAAACTCAATTAGTCTTACTGTAAATAATGTAATGGATGTCTTGTTGTTATGGTTTGATGTATGGGAGACATTGGGAATCAACCGGTAGCTCCTTCAACACCTCTCCTCCACCCCCACCACGCCCCTTCACTATCTCCTCCTCTTGTTGGTGGACTCTTAAGACGCCCCCAGCACCATCTGTCGAACGTCATCACAGTTAAGTGTCTGCAGAGGAGCGGTGTGTGCGTGGTCTTAATGGGACTGTGCTACCTGAGTTTCATATTTTCTCACCTGCTTGTCATACTCTTCTTAGTAACTGATATAAATGACCTTGTGTTTTTTTTTATTCAGTGTTTTTTTTTCTTAATTTCTCGTTGTCGTGATGTTTCGTTCATTTATTTGTATTTTATTTCCTGTTGTTTGTACCTGTTCATCTTGGTTGCAGGTGAATTGTGTCTATTTTGCCT
>NC_059289.1:15448425-15450925 GCF_017591435.1 Portunus trituberculatus
AATACGTAACCAAAAGTCACACTTCCTGACAGAGAGAGAGAGAGAGAGAGAGAGAGAGAGAGAGAGAGAGAGAGAGAGAGAGAGAGAGACTATTGAAAAAGAAATCAATAACAAAACCTATAGTGTATTGAATTAGCAATCAATTATTTAGCCACTAATAAATACTAGATCCCGTCGATAGAGAGCTTTGTCGATACCAATAGAATAGACACAAGAGGAAGAAGAGGAGGAGGAGGAGGAGGTATTAGTCTAATTTCACTGTAACCCTTCCAGTCTCCAGGTATCCGAGTATTACGTTCTTTTCACTCAAGCATCACTCTAAGGCTCTCTACTAATCGTTCTCAGGTGTTAATCAGCCGTCCGTAGCAGAAGTTTTCATAGAGAGAGAGAGAGAGAGAGAGAGAGAGAGAGAGAGAGAGAGGGAAAGATTAGTCAAATATCTCGTCTAAAGTGCCAAGGAGGGAATGAAGGCGATACAAAAGATGAGGCAGAGGAACAACACTGCTTCAGGAACTTGTATGTCTTTAACGTCCCCCTTATCATCATTAAACCCTCACTTTTTATCATCATTGTGAACACTTACCGCTGCTCAGACCACCACAAGTCCACACCACGCTGACCGCACCACCACACACCACCACACCTCACTACACACCAATGCAACTCACCCTTATTACCCCCTACCTTTCATTCCTTCTTCCCCATTGCAACCCCCACAACCACCACCACCACCACCACCACCACCCAGAGCAACCGAGATGAAGCAGATGGCTAATTACTGCAACAGGAAGACAGACAAACGACTTTTATGCATTGAGTATTAGTAATTGTTTAAATAAGCCCCTAGCATGCTACTCTTATGCTCGCCAGTACTCTCCGTTCCTGTCCTGATGTTACCGACATTTTGGGGCTCAGGGCGACATGGCTTATTTGTGCTGCTGTTTTGCCATCCTGCCATCTGGTGGTGGTGGTGGTCATGGTGGTGGTGGTGGTGGTGGTGGGAACGAAGCGAAACCTCATGCATCCTCAAGAACAGGTTTTTTAAGACACTAATTGAGTTACTGCTGTTAATTACTGTACTCTCAAGGTAAATGGCACGCCAAAGCCAAAATTCCCCCCATAGCAATGCAGTATTTTAGGACATGCTTCACTTGCTGTTTTGAAATATTAACATGCTCTGGTCAGCTGCTAATTTATCTCGTGTTTGGCAGCCACCTTGACTCCGGGGCGTGATAAAGGTGCTTGAAGAGGAGAAGGTGAAGGTGCTTGGGTTGTGGATCTCAATGGGGAGTTAAGAGAGGCTGGAGTGGCAGGATACTGAGCTGGAAGTGGTGAAGTGAGAGGGTACTGGAGTGGTGGAGTGGGCGGCGGGAGTGAGTGGTGCTAATGAGGCAGGTCATAGTTCAAAGTGGTGAAGTAAGAAGTTGGCGGAGGAAGTACTGGAGTGGGAAGGAGAGGGATTGCAGTAGGAAGTCATTAATGTGGACTCTTCACGGTAGCTGGATGACTTTTCAGAATGTACGTACCTGCACCGCACTCCACGAAATAGGTCACCACCCCAATCCTCCTCATCATCATTATCATCATCTTTTTCATTGTAATCATCATCATTCATAATAACAAGCATTAACTTTATATTTCTCTTCCTTCCTGTCCTCTGTTCACCACCACCACCACCACATCCTTCGATCCCACACAGATAAACCTCTCATTAACAAGGTGATGCATACGCCGGCGCAGGTGAGTCGCATACTGTAGGGATAACATTTAGCCTGCAGCTTAAATATTTCCTTTAACACGCATATGTCCTGGCACACCTCGCAGGCACCCTTGTGTGTGTGTGTGTGTGTGTGTGTGTGTGTGTGTGTGTGTGTGTGTGTGTGTGTGTGTGTGTGTGTGTGTGTGTGTGTGAGTGTGCGTGTGTGTGTAGAATTAACTGTGGAAATCATAAATTATCTGGTATATATCATGCAAATTTGTTTTTAAGCACAGACTCGTAACAGGAAGGAAAATACGTGGTCAGGGAACTAAAGAACAATAAATTCTCCTGCTCTATATTTTTCCTTGTTAATGCATTCGAATCATTAACCTCTCCTTGTGCCTCTGGTGTAAGGTGTAGCTGTCACACTCATTCTAATCCACCAGTCATTTTGGAAAGCACCGCACTGAGTTGTTGCTTGAATGCACCAAATTAGTGTTAACCTCAAACCCTTCCACTGTTATGGCGGCTAATCTGAAGTGCACGTGTTGGGACCCAGCCAGATTACAATGGTGAAACAATTGATACCCAACTCGAATTTCCCATGAACTTTACTCTCTGCGGGGGATCGATCAAGAGCAGGTTAACACTGTATCATTTCGTCAGTATCGCAGGTCACGTCTCTACTCTTATCTAAAACAAAAAAACGTGATGGAATACTTGTTCATCACCTCAAATATCTCGTGAACTCTGCTCTCTGCGGGTATTGGTCAAAGTGTGTTATATTGTCTTATATTGTAG